>NC_081348.1:19928655-19954056 GCF_029784015.1 Lycium ferocissimum
CTAAAACCCTATCACTTTCTTGGAATTTCTTGGTTTGGAGAACTTTAATGTGTTTCACACTCTTGATTTTGTTGGTTTGATGAAGTTGATCATCAATTTCTCTTGGGTTCTTGTGGATGAAAAGTGGAGAGAGTTCTAGAGAATTCTTGAGTAGTGAAGTGATAAAATGAAATGAATTAAATGGCGGGTCCTTATATCAACGTTTAAAAAATGTAAGACGGTATTCTACGGACAACATACGGTCCGTATAAATTATACTGACCGTGTGTCTGGCCGTAAATCTGGTCCAGTGAAGTGTGCTATTCTGGGCTGATTATACGGCCAGTATAATTTATACGGCCAGTATGTTGGGCCGTATAATGCCCAGTTCGTCCGAACTCATTCCCGTTGACTCGTTTGATCTCCAATCCTTATGAAACCTTCTTGGCACTTGTTTAACACCTCATTAGAAATCTAAGGGACGTTATAACTCTTCTCCAAAACATCATTAAGTCATCATTAACTTGTTACTCGTAAATCTTTCCCAACACACAACATATAACTTACTTTCCTTAACAACTTTCGTCTCCTACCTTAAATGTCTTTGAAATCTCGTTTAGAATCATCAAAGGTTATTTCTCACTTATCAAAACATCATATACGTCATGCCCTTCGTTAGTCTACTCACTGTACGCTAACGGGAAATTTCTAAGGTGTAACATCGAGCCTCGGTAGAAATTTCAATTTCTTCGTGGGCTCTCCTTCTCAGTTTCCGACACCGAGTTTTTTTTAATTTTCCTCTAACTCGACCTTATATCGCTCAAAAAGCACTTCGAACATCATCGCTTTTACGACTAGCTAGGCCTGAAGCCCATCGTTGTCTCCAATGGCGGCCTCGAGGTCACTCTTCAGTTTCTCATTTGCTTGGGCTCGACCCTCGGCTTTCTCTTGGGAAACACAATAGTCTTTCTCAAAGGTCTTTCGGACTCGAGTCACAAATTTCTCCTCCATAGTTGCTGACCTACCTTTACGGAATCCGGTCTACGCCTCCTCGGTGGGAAATAGTGGCCTCTAACTCACCGAGCTTTGTGGCATATTCGGAGTTCCCTCGGCTGAGCTGCTTATTGTCCTCTTCCAGGACTTTTTTCTTTTGGGCTGAATTATCGAGCTCATTCTTCAACCGAAGATTCTCCTCTTTAGTTGCTTCGAGTTCGGCTCGGAGGGTCGGAGGAGCAACGACTTGGCTAAGTTGATGTACTTTTGAGAAAGTTTGAGCTTCTCGATCTCTCCCCCCGAGCATCTAACCGGCCCGTAAATCATCTATCTCGTCTTTGAGCTCGAAGAAAACCTTCGTTCACAAGCACAACAACCTGCAAAAATAAAGTAAACAAGGTTAGAGATCGGAAGACAGTGAAAGTTACACCAAATAAATTAAAACTTATTGAAAGGAGGGAGAAAGAATGTTCACCCGGTTGCCATCATGCATACCCTCGTTGAGAAGGCACTACCACGAGAGTCCGTCTATCTTTTCTTTGTTGGACTCTGCCGCAAGAGGTCGTAGATAACTGGCCACCCCTACGGGGAAAGACAAAAAACTCGCAATCTTGGAGCCGGTGACTACGGTCGCCAGTGGTCCTCCCGCCCGCACTTTCGAGCCAAAAAAAGTCTACAAGTCCCTGACCTCGAACCTGACTCGATGGAAGTAGGCCTCATGATGCTCGTGGAATAGTAGAGACGTCCAAACTCCGAGGCTTCCCGCAGTTACGGCAGAGAGTATTCGCAAACACGTCATCAAGTTCTCCGCTCCGAGAATGGGCCGGGAAGATGATGATTCGTTTCGCCCTTTCCGGCCCATTTTACCAAAGGCGCCACCTCGGGTGAAGTGTTGCCCAAAACGTCGATTAGTTCGACGGCCCTTATGCGAACCGGGGCTTGGAGATATTCGGTTATTGGGGGGAAGGGGTTCAACCTCCCCACCTGTGGCTGAGCTCCGCAAATCAGCTGCGGCACTCTCCTCCGGGACCTCCACCGAAGTTGTTTCAGCTCCGGTAGTAGCAACAACAGAAGGGTCCAATCCGATGTTCGCGATCTAAACGTCGTCTTCGGGGTCATCCCTCAAGCCTCGAGCCTCGGATGAACCTGCGGCATCCTTCGAGCTCTTCTTTCTTTTCTGACCCCTAGACTTGGGTTTTTTCTTCTTCTTTTCGGCCGCAATGAGCCACGCCGATCTTGAAATATTGAAATTCTAGGACCCCGTGTGGTGTATGTCGGGTACTCGGTGCGGGGCGGTAGGGTTGAAGAGCGTCTACCCAAACCACGAATGTGAGAGGATTAAATCAAAAGAAAGTTGAACGAAAGAAAATAACAAGGAGCGTTAGGAAGAGAAAGATACCGTGATTTGCAGGCGGCCCACCGGTCGCAGACGGAGTCTTTCCATGTCAACCTTCCGGATGTTCGCGCATAATTTTTTTTCGATCCACTTGGTAAACCCGGGGGTCGCCTCAAAGACACGTAAAAGGGAGATAAGTCCTATAAAACTTTCGTTTGTCATTCCACCTTTCGGGGAAAGGCATGTACTCCTCCGGTATAATGTCCTCGGTCCTAACCCGAACAAAATGCTTGTACAAGGCCCGATCTCTGTTCTCATCGACGCAGGAAAGAATGGGGTTCCTCCCCCGTTTGGAAAGATTTATAACTCCGCCACGAAAGAGCCTCGGGCAATATAGCTGGATCGTACGGTGCGGGGGGCGTTATCGACTTAAAGATTTTAAGACAAGCCACTATCCTCCAAACATTCGGGTCTATTTGAGCAAGGCATACTTCATATGTCCAACACATCTCGAGGATAATCGGATCTATTAGAGGGTTAAGCTTCAAAGTGAAAAGGTATGTGTAAATATATGAAAACCCCTCCTTAAAGTCAATGACTGCCTCGTCTTTATCAGGAGCAATAATCTCTATGGGGCGGTTATCCCAACCGCATTCAGTTCGGACTTTGGGAAGATGAGCCTCTCCGATTGATGATAGGTATCGTCTCACGTTGAAATCCCGGTCTAATTTCTTTACAGCTGTTTTAATGGCGAACTCATGGTTGAAATTGTATCTTGAGAGGATTATGTCTTTAGCCATGGGTTCGAAAGAGCTGGTTTGTGCTTTGTCGCCGGGGCTGGTGACGGGTTCTGCATTCGGAGAAGAAAACGAAGGAACGTTTTGGGAAGTAGAGTCGGTATTCATTGCCATTTCTTGAGTTTGGGAAGTCAGAGTATGAAGATATGAAGATTTGAAGACTAAAAATATGGAGATATGAAGATTTGGAGATGAACAGATGAAGTTAAGAAGGATTAACGAAGATTTTCTAGAAAATGGAGAAGATTTTGGGTCTCGGATAGATTTTCTCAGAGAATTTAGAAGACTCAGAATTTCGAAACAAGATTCAAAGAGAAGCACGAATAAAAGAGAGGGAAAAAGTGAAAAAAGAAGGGTGAAAAGTGAAAAATGAAATCACTGTAACGCCTTTTATAGATAAAAATTAGAGGCGGTTACTGAAGTCATCCAACCAGGAGGAGACACGTGTCCGAAGTCAGAAAGACGTGACATGAAGGGACATTTCGTTTCTCGCCTGTTTTCAAAGAGAGGTTTACTAAGGAAGTCACCGAGTAACCGTTCCACTTCCCGTCACTTTGGTGAAACTTCGATCTGAGAAGTGTGGGACTATCTGTATACGGTAAAAACCGAAGCAATTTGCATTCGGTAGGCAAAGTAAATATTCGCATTTTATCGGAAGCACAGATCGAAGAGGAATGAGGTCGTTAGACTCGGGTAAGATCGAAGGGAACGGGCAGGAGTTGTGAGTCTTTCCCAACTAAGTGTCAAAAATCGAGGTATGTTGATAAGCGCGAGAAAACGGCGAGCACGAGAGCGAACACTCGGCATAGGCTCGGAGTATAAGATTTATGGGCCAGGCCACATGTCACCTAATCGTTCCGCCATTTGCGCTGACAACAGTACAGATGTCAGAATGTCCGTACGGACGCCGCCTTATCCATTTTAGGGTTTTCTTAGAAAGGCCTTTTTTAGATTGTACTAAGGCCTATCTATTTGTAGTTATAAATAGGGGTGTACCCCCTTCATTTTAAGGTTAGCTTTTCATTATTCTTCACACTTGTAATCTGAAAAAGGAGGCAGTGGAACTTTCTCAAGTGATTGGCTCGGGTTAAAGAAGCAATCTCCAAAACCGGACCAGTTCTCAGAGTTTACAAATTTGGTTTCTTAAGCTTTATTTACTATTATTCATCAATACACGTTTATCATTTGCTTACTATTGTTATACATAGCCTATTAATCAAACCACATATCCTATAAACTACTTACAAATTTAATTGTTACCATTTTTACGGGTAAACATAGTCCTTCCTTGAATGCATCCTTTGAAAATCGACCTCTGGTAAGCAGGCATTTCTCTTTGCATACTGCAAAACATGAAAGAGACTGTTGTACTCCTTACACTAGCTCTGAAATGCTGCATTCTATCTGCTTTTCTAGTTAGCAACTTATCCAGAAACAAATGTATTTCTGAACTCCCATTTTGGAACGAAAATGGGAGTGTTGCGCCCTTTAATCCCCACAGGCACTTACATGCACGATGAATTGGTGTAGTTATACCAAGTAATTGCTTATATTATTACAAAGATGAAAATAAATACAAAATTTTCATTTATCACCCACGCGAAATTTTTTTTTACATCAGAGACATTTCCTATTCATGATAAATCTTTTCACTTACAAGTAGATGAATGATAGTAGAGATAATGGATCAAAAACCTCCTAACCTACCACATTTTTATTTGATTCATACTTAAACTATGCCTAGTTTAGGTTATCCCCCGAACTATAACCTTCACGTGATTAACCACCCTAAACTATCACGTTTTTATTACGTTCGTACTTAAACTATGCCTAGTTCACATTACCCTCTGAGTTATAGCTTTTAGGTGCTACATCCCCTGCTCATTATATGTTAGGTAAGTGTGTTCACACTCCAAAAACTTTTAAAAATGCCAAGTGGCACTACACGTGTTATTTAATTATTATATTTTCGAATTTTGTTTAGATTATTAATGATTTTAGTTATAACACAAAATTCTATCTAAATAAGAAAAAAAAAAGTTAAAAAAAAAAAAAGAATTGAAAGGGAGATAAAAATGTAAAGAGAAAAACCTAAGGGATGCAAATTTTGTCCCATTTCTCTTAGATCTCTCTGGCTATAGAGAAACTGAAGTGTCACCCCCCGAATCTAGGTGAGGTGGACAGGCACCAAGTGCCTTATTTGACTGAGCGACACACTTATAAACCTGCCATATTTACAATGTCTAGGTATGAACAACTCCAAAACAAACACACACACATACACACGGGCCTACAAGGCCTCAACCTGTACAAACATCTGACTAACATACTACGACTGACCATAGGTGTACGTACGTCTACAAAAGTCTCTAAGAGCATCTGACATACGTAACATGATCGGGACACGGCCCCGGCCTACTCATGAAGTCTATATACACAAACAAAACACAAGACCCCTAGACTCGGTTGCATTCTGGAAGATATAGAGTCTTACCGATCAACTACTGGATACAGGAACTGCCTACTGTGGAGGTCCGTCAAACTGTTTATCGAGCATGAAATACACGTTGCGCAAAGGGACGCCAGTACAAAAATATCTTTGTGTATGTAAGGCAACTGAAGAATCATTAAATAAGTGATGTAATCAAGTGAGGGAATACTAAAAGAAACAACTGAAAACAAGAAGTATCATGGGCAACCTACAAGACCATATGTTATATCTTTACCAACATGAGTACGTCGCGTAGTCTTGTAGGTTAATCGTTCTGAACCCATTGGGAGCAATATTACACAACTTGCATATCTAGTCTACAGTACACAAATCGTGTAATCACACAGTAATTGTTCTACTAGGTCATAGTAAAATCTCATACGTATGTGCTAGCTACCAGACTAGTGAGTCTCTGTCTACTCGACTAGCGAGACGGTACATTATGTATCTACCCAACTAGCGAGCCGGTACATCATGTATCTACCCGACGAATGAGCCGGTGACTGTCAGGCTAGTGATCCCGTAACTACCAGGCTATCAAGCCTATATCTATTAGGCTAGCACACTTGCAACTACCATATGGTACAGGGTTACAACAGTTGAACAGCAAAATTCACCCAATAGCTGAGAGAATTGAGTTTTACAATGTATGCAGAAAAGATGCAATTAAACTTTATCCTTGTCGTTGGTGATCACGTCTCAAAAAACCAAAATGAAATGAATAGAAATAATTTCGTTGCTTGATGGCAGCTACAATTTTATGTGGTGTGTGCTTTTCTAGCATAACAATGAGTTTACAACATGACTTCTGTAGCAAGAGGCAGACGTCCTCTTCCTGCATTCTTGCTGATCTTTAGTGCCATTTAAATATGACGGGAAAAACTATAACTATGAAAGTGTAATTAAATCTCAAACTAAAACGAAAAATTTCTGTTGATCAGTTGATGCAATTTAGCAAGAATCACCCTGGACAGAAGCCGCTAATAAGATTTGGCAAATATTGCAACTTCATCTGCTGAATTGCCCGTCATCAAGCACTTCATCGGTCCCTCAGGCTGCTCAAAAGGGAAACATCTAATGGTTGCCCCTGTTTCTTCTTTCACCTTCAATTCTTCCTCGTCACTGTTTTTTTTCAGTATGGCATCAAACACGTCAGTCCGACATCACCGACAAAATATACAAGGAATGAACGAACTATGGACACCAGATACAAAAGAAAGTATAAGAAGAGGTTTACCCGGCTGACCAAGGCCCCCTTGCCCATTTTCCTTGAGCTATTGCCTCCTTAAGCTCATTATAGGAATACACGTCCACAATGTTACTGGAATGATATGATTGGGCAACAGAAAATCAGAAAGAATCTCAATATCCAACACAAGAGACGCATGAAACACAAACACTAAAGCAAATGGTGATGCGTAAATCTTTGATAGGTAATTGTACATTACACATTTTATATTCTGTATACCTGTAATATTGAGCTTGAACTTTGATAACTAGCAAAAATCTCTGTGAAGGTTGATTTTCACTTAAACCACTAACATGCCTAAAAGCCTGTTAAGGCTCGCCTAACTTGCATACAGAAGGCAGAATTGATTCTTTTTTTTTGAAACTGGTAGAAGGCAGAATTGATTCGATCTGTAAAAATTATATTGGATTCTATTAACGAGTTGCAAACTTAGAATTATCGATCTGAATTTTTCACATTGATTAAGTGTTCAAATTTCAGCTTGTATTTTTGAGCTTAGTCACAGGGCATCGATCTTCGATGTTTTTAGAGGCAAAATAGATGTTCATCTTACATTAAGCAACCTGGTCCTAGAGCTATTACACTGAGGAATTTTCGTTTATCTTTTTTTTCTTTTTAAAAAAAAAAAAAAAAAAAAAAACTGATACAATAAATTTTTTCGTTTATCTTTGTTGGAATACTTTTAGGACAGACGCGTGCTTCATTGGAGTAAGTTCTCTTGTTTTCGCCCATGACATTTCTAGTAATTTAGGTCAAATTTTCTTTCCATGGCCCTAGACATTTTTTCTTTGATAAATAAAGAGATACAACCCTAGCCCTCTTGCTCAGGGATCCTCTAAAACTAGAACTTCTCTAAATCTCTAAAATAAAGAGACTTAGGCAAACACAAGACCAAATGTAAGTGTACAACTGTGTCTAGCTAAACTTGGTATCATCTCATTTGCTATTCTTAGCTAAGCCCACACTAACTATGGGAGACTATAGGTCTTCTGAGACAATTTCCCTCAATAGGATTTTATGTCTATGTCGTCCTCGTTTACCTTCTCCAATCATAGTGTGGCACCTGCAAAGCGGTGCATATAGAGGTTTATCTCGTCAAAACTTTTAAACGACCTTCTCTCAGTTTTACCTCTACGTGTGCTACTTACACTTATGTTAGACGATCTTGTTTCTAACTGCGTCCAATTTTGCTTAATATCCGCATTTCTATGACTTATATCTTGTGAATATGCTTGGCTTAGAAGTCTCACATACTCCCATATTGCTTGTCTTACAACCATTTCATAGAACTTGCCTTTCCTATCACATAACACTTCCATAGCACTTCCATCTTAGCCATTTCTATTTTCAAAAGAAAAAGTTCAGACATCCTATTATAATTCCAAGAGATACATCTATAATACCTAGAAGATTGAGCTTGGATATTTGAATTGGTTGTGTTTAGGCAGCATATGACCGTCTAATCTCACTTTGGAATCTTCTTATAGGGCTAATCTCGTCTGCATCTATTGTCTTACTTCTACTTATCGTAAAACCTATTGCATTAGCTTTCTATAGTTCCAACTTTCATGATTGACTCTCTTGGTAGTTTTGTTTCGCCAATCAACATAATATCAAATGCAAAACATGCACCATAGCAATTTGATGTATACTATTGGTTAGCTCATCCGAAGAGGAGCCTTGGAGCAACAGTAAAGTTGTCTCCGTGTGACCTAATGGTCACGGGTTTGAGCCGCGGATGCAGCCACTAATGTCTACATCACACCCTTGGGGTGTGGCCTTTCCCTAGACCCTGCTAAAGCGGGATGCTTAGTGCACCGGGCTGCCCTCTATTGGTTAGCTCATCTCTAACAGAGACAAACAAGTATGAACTTTTAAATCTCAGTTATAATCCCATTGTTACGGAAAATCACTCTACCTTTTTCAACTATTCTCACAGTTGTGACCACTCCTACATACATATCTTTTATGGCATTTTTATAGTTCTTTTCAAGTACTGACAAAATTAGAAATCCTACAAGGTGATGCCTCACGCCTTGAGACATCCACCTTGCTCCAACATAGCCAAACATCTTGTCTGCGCTAACATAACAAAACTTGTACAAGTCATCCAATTAATTATACAAGTTTCTGAAAAAATGTAGTGAAAAAAAAAAAAAAAAAAAGCACAACTTTTATAAGGTCATCCAAGTAGTGGTACAAGGCTCTAAAGGAAATTTACTGAGACGGTCTTGAAAACCGAAGTATTTTGTGAAATATCGGGGGTTCGAATCCCTCTGCATCCGCGAGGTCATAAGTTCTCTCTTGCCTTATCTATAGATAAGAACGAATCGGATCGACTCGACTGATATGATATATGGAATGGTAGTTTATGGAATTATTATAGGAGGTTGGTCTAGTAATTAGGGGGCGGCCATTTGGTCACCTATGATACTGGGACCAATAGGTTCAAAATGGGTTTGTGCTGTAGGTGTTGAACGATCTCGCCAATCTTATCTATGTCACAGGTTTGATGAGAATAAATCATAACTTGTAGAAGGTCGTCCAACTAATGGTACAAGTTCTAAAGGAAATGTGTCCACTACAAGTTATCGTCAAATAAAAGACGAATGGAAGAAAAAGTTTACAGCAGAAAATGCAGTTCATCACTTCATTGTATTGACAGCAAAATAACAAAATGGTTAGAACTTACCTATCACGAAAAGTGGTTGCCCTTTCCAAAAGCGATGATTGGACCTCATTCAACTTGTCTTTGACGTAAGCCACCAGCGCTGAAGGATCCATGGATATTCCAAAAACTTTACCTTCCTTTCCAGGAACATCTCTTCTAGAGATGACGACGGTTCCACTTGAAACATCTCGCGGACCAATTTCAATCCTCAAAGGGACTCCCTACATAGGAGGAAGGTGTATTACAGGGCATTATCAAACAATCAATTCATAGTTGGCCCTAGTCATGATGGCTGATAAAGCCTAGAACCATGTACACCAACTTTCAGCACAGATTATATCATCTTAATCCAAGAAAACTGTCAGAACTAGATAAAGAACTTCATCCAAGGAAGAGAAATTTCATCAGAAACTAAGGCCTACAACCGCAAGCATTTTAGAACTGCCGGTGACTAAAACACCTAGCTATTTACTTGATGAAACAGTAAAATGCATGTTCTCTTAGTTTTATTTTGGTAGTCATTTCCTCTGAACTTTAGGTCGTTCTCTTGAAAATTCTGAATTTCTATAGGTCAATACACACCTTCATTTCATAGAAGTTGAATTTCCACCCAGGTGTTCTTTGATCAGTGTCATCAATCTTCACTTTTATCCCTGCAGCTTGTAAAGTTTCTTTCACAGATGATGAAGCAGTCAGAACTCCTGTCTTCTCATTGTCCTTCTTCCATATTGGGACAATAACGACCTGGGAGCACTCAACAAGAAAATATTCAATCACCATGAGCCACGAGTCGAAATTGCCATCTACAGAATTCCCTTATATGCATTAGCAGACAAGATAACGGAAGAAATAAGCAGCTAGCAATCCAAAATAGAACACAGAGCAGGGTATACAGCAGATCAACTCATCTTTTGTCCACACGATTATTCAGAATTTCCTATTATTGTCATACTACTGGAGCATGGTGATCCACAATCAAAACCTTTAATTCCGTGACCCAACAAGTCTTGAGACGATTACTCAAAACTTGCTAGATATGAAAATTAACCAATTAAAAAGAAGTTCTAGAAACCTGCACAGGTGCCAGCCTTGGGGGCAGCAGCAAACCAGCGTCATCCCCATGTGTCATGATGATACCTCCCACAAAGCGAGTGCTAATTGCCCATGATGTTTGCCATACATGCTGTCGTTGCCCATTTTCATCTGTGAACTGTTTAAACATTACAACCGTTATACTAAAGATAACCCTTAAACGTAGAGGGTGATGATAGACTTTAAGCAAAATAATTATAGGACCAAAACAGAAATTTCAGTATTTCAAAACATTTGCATCCTATACATGAGTTGTCGCATGGAAAGAGTGATGTCATGGGTTGGCTCAGAAAATTCTCACACAAATTTTGAGCTCCTATATGCAGTTGAAATTTAGCAAAAGTTACCCTATCCACCCAACTATCAGAAAGATGAAGTGGTTAGATCCCAAAGAAGTCGTAAAGGAGCAATGTCACCAAATACTAGGCGATTCTTCCCATTTGTTCAAGCCTTGTGGACAGAGTTACCTGGTACCTATGCAATTGGAAGGTAGCATGTAACCCGTGGAACTAGTCAAGGTGTGCGCAAATTGGCGCGGACAGCATGGTAATAAGAAAAATGGAAAAGGAAAAATTGGACTTTGAAAAGGAATCACAGGAAATCACAGAGGAATCCAAAACACAAATCCTACAGAATGTCACCAAGAGAAAAGGAGTGGGCCAGGGTTTTGCTAGTCATCAATAAGGAATTGCACGAGTAAGCATCTCTAAGTTTAATCATTTACTTGTCACTTTAGTTTGCACCAATCAGTACTGCCATGTTGACATTAATTCTTAGAAGTGGAAAATGGAGACTTGAGCATAAGTGTTAGTAATTTTGACACTTGTATGATTTGAGCTTAGAAAAAATTCTTTAATCTTGGAGGAGACAAGCCATGAAATTTGGAGGAAACAGGAGTTGTAACAGGTGAATCATAAGTGAAAGCAAAGACAAGGGACATGACTGTATTGGCTAAATACTCTTTGATATCTGATATTTGGAACGAAACTTGGCTATCATGTATATTAAATCTCTTGGCTCAAGCATTTAAAACTACACAAAAGTTCACTACTAACTCATCCTAACAGTTAGAGATCACGACCCTTGGCCAACCCAACCATGTCTGACTGCTGATCTTCAAACATGTTTAACAGCAACACGAGATAACTCACTCAATATAAAAATTGAAATGGTCCTTAAAGTATGAGAATTCACTACAAAGTATCATAAATACTTCGATTGAAGGCAATTGTGAACATATTTATATTGTTACAGTCCAAATTTACCTGTGTTCCAAACGCACGGGAAAAATTCTGACCAAGGTTGTGGCTTGTGCCCGCCTGTAAAGCCTTCCTATCTCCCATCATTGCTTCAATTGTATAGGTCGTTGAAGCACCGGCAAACGTCTCCACCCTCGATTTCCGACCTGCAATAACAGGTATTGCAGCTTGCTCATAAGCAAATTTTGTATATACATCGATCATCTGCATTGCCTGAAGTACAGTACGTAGCAATGTGTTATATAAAAACTCTAACTGGAGAATACTTTGCATATAAAACAAGATAAAGACCTCTTCTTCTGCCTCTTCTGCAGTAGCGTGGGCAGTATGGCCCTCCTGCCAAAGAAATTCAAGTGTCCTAATAAATGGTTTGGTTCGCATCTCCCATCTCGTGACATTTGCCCACTGAAAATACATTAAATGAGATAATATGAGAATCAGAATAGTCTCACTTCTCAGAAGTAACACAGTAAAAATGAAGGATGTAATTGGAAGAACCTGATTGATCATGAGAGGAAGGTCACGGTAACTATGAATCCATTGAGTAAACATATGATTCACAATTGTTTCACTAGTAGGTCTCACCTGCCAGAACCTCAAAAAGATAAAAGATCAAACCCATACTCAGATCATAATGTTGAAATACAGCCAGCATTAAAGATGATGTATCTAACATTAAGTTTTCTTTATTTCTAAAAGATAATATTTCTCAAAATCTTAGTAACATCCCATGAATAAGAATCTTTCGAAATGTAGCCATCTGAAATGAGAACGTTGTTCATGATTCAAGAATGGAGGAATTTATTTTCTTGATCTAGATGGACCAAATCAGCTACATCTCCAAAAGGTGGGGTATTTGCAATTTTTCATTGACTAGGTAAGGGTAGTATTTGTAATTTACCAGCACATATTTTTTCCTTACCCACTCTCCTCCAATCAGTTTTATTGCATTACAAGGATAAAATGATCCCTAATAGCGCACACACAATTTTAATAGTACACTATACGAGGCATGTCAACAAGGAGCAGAAAGGTAAATAAACATGATAAAAGGCAGTGATACTTACCACAAGCTTTTCTTCAAGTTCTTTTCCTCCTCCAACAGTAACAAGAGCTAATTCTGGACTGAAACCCTCAACATGACTAGCTTCTTTCTCAATGAAGGAATATGGTATAAACTGAAATAATAATTGCATGAATGGCACATTATTAGACTAAAACAGCAAGCAAAATATCCAATAAAATCGCAATATTAATAAATTTGAACTCGGGTAATCAAAAGAAAAATTGAGAAGTCATGTGAACTGCCATAGCACTCTCCGTTGACAAAGTTGAACAAGTCATCCTAAGGAAAAATCACCTTTAAACTTTTGTATACAATATTTGAGCGACAAAGAAAAATTATCAAATTTGTGCAATAACTGAGTAAAAAAGATGATAGCAACATGTAAGAGAAAAAGTGATAATATGTTTGGTTTGGCGCCACAAAGGGGAGCATCTGTTGGTGCCATAAATAATATTATCATATTTACTTCTTCTTCTTTTTTATCAAGGAAAATTTGGACCATTTCTCGATTTGTGCGTGTCATCCTTGCGCAGAGCCCATGCTAATTTTCTCTATATCGTTCCAATTTTATCGGATGTCATACTATTATCATATATTCTTTTTATATGTAATATCATCATTTCTTTTTGCCAACTCTAGTGCTACCTCTTTTAACAGAAAACCTTCACTAATAATCATGGCACTGTCAACACACTAAAAAAAGAAGAAAAAATAGCAACTCAGATTTGTGGCAGTGTTATCAACATGATGAAAACCATAAGCTAATTTCGTCTTTGCAGCTCCACTATGCTCGTGTGCTTTATGAATTAAGGCAAAAGATACATAACTTAATGCTCACGTGTACATGCTAACCCCAAAAATGAATCTACCTTGAAAACATGCCAATATTTTTTCAAAGCAGATGAATTTGCAAGGTAAAGCCCACAAGTTTCATCATTTACAAGATACATAATAACTCACACATCAACCAACAGACAACTCCTAGTATAACCCACAAAACATCAATTTTCAGGTTACACTCATAGTTACTAATTAATGAAATTCTAATTCACAAGGAGAACAAAATGTCAAAAGAAGAGGACTCCACAGGTTGAAAGAATAACTCCACCTGCGGGAAGTACATATTACTGTGTCCAGTTTCCTTAAACTTCACATTCATGTACTCCTGCACCAATCAACAATTAACAAACCCAATCAAAACAGAACTCTTAGATTATGTTCAACCAAAAAACCAGAGAGAAAAGAAAGAAGTTCCAAAATGAATAATGGGGCTTCATAATAAGATCGAACCATCTAATTTTCAATTCATTTTGGAAATTAGTTCCTTATTTTCCAAATATGCAAACTTTACATACTCAAAAACTATTAAAGTACCCGGAATTGAAGCAAATGCAAGAATGCCCTGACCCTGTTGGCAAGAAAAGAGGAACATGCTCGGGGTACTCCAAAATTGTTTTAATACAAACACGTTGGCGAAATTCCTTTTTTTTTTCTTCTTGCAAATGAACAATAATAGGCTTCCAGTTATAAGGTCAAACCCTCTAAAGTTTTGAATTCATCTCGGGCATTAATCCTAATCTTTTAAAAATTAAATCTTTACATACCCAAAAACCTTAGAATTACTACAAACCCGCAATTTCAAAAATTAAAAATTATAAGAGAATGGTCTTAGTGATAAAGAATAAGAATTACTCCCTCCGTCCCAATTTAAGTGTCTTACTTTTCTTTGGTCTGTCACCACCAAAAAAAAAAAAAAAAAAAGTGCATCTTTCTATAGTATTTAACAATTTGACAATTCAAACATCCTACGTGGCAAGCTTAAAACTAAAATACTTAAATTGGGACGGGGAAGTATCTAGCATTCATAGAGTAATATTACCATGTTCATATAAAAGGGAAAGCAGGGATAATATTGGGGTACCTGTATAGCTTCCCAGATAGCATAACCATAGGGCCTAATAACCATAGTACCACGAACAGGACCATAATCAGCAAGCTCAGCATTAGCAATTACATCCAAATACCAAGCATTAAAATCCTCTGAACGTGGAGTTATCACTCTCTCTTTATCAACAACTGCACCCACCACTTTCTCGGCCGTGGAGAAAGGTCGCCGGAGAGGTAACCGGAGCCGCTGTTTTATCGCCGGCGCCGGCGCCGGCGACCTGACAGTGAAGAATGAAGTTAAAGCGGGTAGCCTTAGAGCCCCCATTTTGGATTTCTTGGTGAGTGGACTCTACTCTCTGGCCAAAGGATTGTTAATAGGCCTTTAGATGAGGAATTTTGGAGAAAATGACATAAATGGTCCCTTAGGTTTTAGTTTAGGTTTCAAAATAGCCTTTTTTTAAGGGCATGTGTATAACAATTTTGATCCTTTAAGTTTGCTAAAAGTTGACACTAATAGACTACGTCAAATATTTGTTAAAATTAATTTGTTAGATTTGATGAGAATTATGGGGAAAAAAAATTATACAGGGTATACTTAGGGGATTATTAGGCCTTGAGATGAGGAATTTTTCTTCTTTTTTCTTTTTTTTTTTGGGACTAAAAAAAATATCCAAAACTTCTATAGGGGGATGAAGGAAATTTTGAAACAATTCTGATCGGGGAATTGCCAATTTTTGGGGTTTTTTCTTCTTCTTTTCTAAGAAAGGTATAGTAGATTTTTGGGTTAATAACACTTTTATAACTTTGTTTACCAAGTTTATTTTTAAAAGTCTTCATGTGTATTTTTTAAAGATTTTCAAAAAGTCTTTTAGGTGAAACTATTTTTTAGCTTACAAAAACTACTTCCATATTCCCTGCAAAACACTTATTTTATCCCAAAATTTGCACAAAGACTTTATTTTTTTTCAAATAAGCACTTATTGAAAAAATAGACTTTTGGATTTTTTAAAATAAACTTGGCCAAAGCAGATTAATTAAATTAATCTAGCAACACGTTAATCATGTCTTGTTGGTAAGTCTGCATAATTATTAAAGTTTTTTAGTCACATACTTGAATAATTTTTAAAGAATAAATTATTTGTAAGGAAGGACAGTTGGCAAATACAAAGGGACACAAGATTCGATATTCACTAAAAAAGAAACTTTGGAGGTTTAAAATAAATACAGCCTGTGTTTGGTATGAAGGGAAATATTTTTTGAAAAATGTTTTTCAATTTTTCATTTCAAATTTTTTGAAAAATATTTTTTCTAAAAAAATGACTTCCCTAATAGAAGTAGAAAAATTAAATTCCGCAATTGAATTTCACATTCATTGTTTCTTGTCCACCTTCCAATACACCTCATCTTCACTCCCACCATTGTAGCTCCCATCCCCACCAACCACTAGCCCACATTCCCAACCCCACCTCCCATAGTACTTGTTTGGGTTATAGACAAATGATTTTAGCATAATACATGGGGCACTAATTGTAATTAGTAAGACTTCATAAACGTTTTAATTGGAAATGAAATTGTGACTTCAAAGTTATATCAATTGTACATATATTAAAATCAGCGAATAATTTTATTTAAATGTTGAACAACAAAAATATCCTTTAAATGTTGATCGATTTTTATGCACTTAATTAATTACACAACACTATAACATTAATGTACAAAAACGTAAATTATTTCATTACTTGTATCGTCCAAATCAAAATATAAAATGGTGGAAGACTATTCGTAATCAAAATCTTATAAAAAGCAAATCCGTAAATATAGGAAGTCTCAGAGACTCCTTTCAGTAAGACTATTTATTGTTGGAAGCAGACTCCAAGGTTGGAGATTGTAGTTTTTTCAGATTTCAAAGTTAAATATTGTAATTAAATTTTCAATAAAATTAATAGTGATCACTGAGAATTTTATTCGATATGGAGCTATATATTTACAGTAATAAAAGTCACATAACAAATACAAGGAAATAATAATGATTTGCTTGAAGCTTATTGAATTTTATTTCAATCGACCAAAATATTGATCGATATTTATGCCCTTAAAAAGCTAGATTAGTTAAAAATAATAATCATCTTTTGGATAAAATAGTAATATCTAGACTTTGCCTAACGTTAGACTTTGAATTTAACTAAAATGTTGACTAACATGAATTCTTATGGACTCCTCATAGGAATCCACTTTGCTTTTTATTCATATATCAATATCAATTTGATTTTTCTCAAAGAGTACTAACTTCATCAATATTAGGAATTCAAGACGGTTAGGAATTTTGGGCTTTGGCACTAAAGTTCCGCAAAGCTGCTGTACTCGACTGTTGGTCCGCCTAAAACACGGTAAGCGCTAAAAGGTCTATAAATCTATAAAAATACATGCTTAAGATTCTAATACTCTGTTAATGCTAAATTCTGAACAAAATTATATTTTTAAGATTATATTGTAACGAGTCGATCCTGAAAAAGGAAGATTATTTTTAGTATATGGACCTGAAAAAAAATGAGTAGGGGGAAAATATTTATAGAATAAAAACCTTATATCTATTATATCATTTTTTTTGTAGATTATTTATATGGATTTTAGTTTATCATTTATTAAATCATTGAAGAATAGTTAGTTTCATTAAGAAAATTATAAATTATCGAGATCATGCTAAGATTAAAATCTTAATATTATAGTTGGGGCTTATGTGCGAGGCACGTACATAGAGACTAATTGTATATAGAGAGAATAGGTTAAAACTCACCTAAATGATCATCATTTTGCGAGTTTTTTGCCTAAATTGTTGGATTAAAAAAATTCTTTTAGATTGAAAATCCCCCAATGATGTGGCAAAATGTTTGGGATACTTACTGAGAGGCATGTGGGAGGTGGAAAAAGTTTTAAAATGAGTCCACCCAGCACACTGGGTTCATGGTAGTTCAGGAAAGGGGGGGGGGGGGGTTGTAGACACCCAATAGTTTAGCTATGAAATCCGTAAAATTGTGATAGTTTATGTGAAATTTTAACATATCCACTCAAATTCTTTTCACGTGTACTGTCATTGGAACTTTTTGGAAGAACTTTTGGAGCGTTATGTTCATGTAGCATGCCATAATCCTCCAGGAGATATTTTAATTTTGAGTTCATGACGGTTCTGTAAACGCCCAATAATTTAGGTAAGAAACTCGAAAAATAATAACAGATTTATGAAGATTTTAACCTATTCACTTTTGTAAAGGCCAAACCCATGCTAACAGTATTATGCGTCGTCCACTTCTTTCACTCGAGCACCTAAAGTGGACCTTGTTTCATTTAGACACCCCCAAAGTGGCAATACATTCCCAGTTTAGACAATTTTTGCACCGAGATTTTAAATCCCAAACGCGTGTATATCGGTGGTATCCTAAGTGGATTAAGTGACCAATTACATTGTGCCGTTTCATTTAAATTTTGCTAACTCAATTAATAATGTGCCAACTCATTTGCCAACTCAATTAATGATGTCAAACTCATATGCCAACTCATTTTAATTGGCCACATCTCGCACACGCGGGCAAATCAACTAAAGACCAAATTAGGGCTCAAAATTACCCATTTCCATACGCACACTTCTTGTGCAAACGATCGTGCGATTTCCCGAAAACCGAGGTAAAATTTTCATCGATTTCGTTCAATATCTTCTCCATTTTTAGTTAATTCTTAGTTAATAATAACTCATAAGGTATTATTTTCATTTATTTGCGATGTTTTAGTCCTGAAATCGACCACTTTGGACTTTGTTCGTTTCAACTTCATTTGCGACATTGGAGAAATTTAAGGTTCTATTGAACTTTTCTCGTATTTGTATGCTATATTGTGTTTAAATTAGGGTGTTTTGGTACGAAACTAGTTGTTATCACTTTATTTGTTTACTAGGGTTTATTTGGGAATTTCAGTGTCAAAGTTAGGGTTTTTTTGGGTATTTCCTATTGCTTGTGTGTTGTGGGTTGTTGGGGAATAAAATGGACGACTATATTCTTACTTGTTTTCGCCTATGAGGTACAGTCGTGGAAGACCCTGTAGTGGGTCCCACGTACAAAGGGGAATTAGAGGTCTTTGGTGCTGCCATCGACAAAGACCATTTTAGTATTGTTGAGTTGAAAGCATACACTAAAGATCTTGGGTACACAAATGTCCCTTGGATTCTACTCTGCAAAAGGTTGATGATAGTGCCTTTGTTCACTTACTTGATAGACAATTACTAGGGCTTGTGAATGATTTAAAACATGGTGATGAGTTTGATGTGTTGTGGTCCATGGCATTGATGAGTGGATGAGTTGCCACAACCAATTGGTTTGTTGGTAGGGCGGAGGTGATATTTGTATTAATGACCCACATGTGGCACCGATGAAGCTAGGGGCAACACATGTGAGTGGAAGGGGTATAAATCGATGTAAATGTTCCGGATAGGCCGAAACATTTCCAAAAAGGAGGGCCGAAACACCTCGAAAGGAGGTGAAGCATTTCCAACTCCAAATGTGGGTGAAACGAGATCCAAATAGGGGTGAACAGATCCTAATGGGGGTGAAACGGATCCAAATGGGGTGAAACAAATTTGAATGGGGAGTGAAACGGTCTGAATGGTCTTAAACAAATCTGAATGGAACACTGCAACAAATAGGATCAATCGGATGTTGCTATTAGTTAAGAAGATCGAAGATTTTCCGGATCTTGATGATTCAGATGTTGATGAAGAATTGAGAAACCTTAGAGTCGAAAGAGGAGTAAAAGGAACCCTAATCCTAGAAAGAAAAAAAATAACACAGAGAAATACCATTAGGTGTTTTGGTGTTGATAGAGGCTTTGAAGATATTGGTAGAAATAAGTCTCAGCTAGGTATGTGGGAAGATTAGGTGGAGATGAGGATTATATTGACGATTGATTGTGGTGGTGATGACGAGTAATGATGAGTTAGATCTTGTCTTTTAAGGGGTGTTGATCTACCGTGAGAAGGAGAGAACGCAGGTCGGTATGATCCGGCTTGTGTAGTTGCTTTTTTGAACTTGGTATGGTTTTTGAAAATGAAAAAGTATTTAGGAAAGCATTGGCTGATTATGCAATAGAATCACAAGTTAGTCTTAAGTTAAGGCCTAATCAACTTGGTAAAGTAAGGGCTCGGTGTAAGGGTATGAAACGGCGAGCTGGTTGTGTTATCGCAAAACAGATAGAGATTCGGTGACTTTATGATTAGAGCTACCATCCCGTACGCAAGTGTACAACCTAACAAGAACAAAAATGTGTAACACCAAATGGCTTCCGCTAGGATTTAAGGATGAAATAATTAAGCAACCATCTTTTTGAGAATATGGGAAATACAAGACATGTGCGGGGATAAGTTAGGACTTTATGTTGGTAGGACAATTTGCTACGCGCAGCTAAAATGCGAGATACTAAGAGAGTGTACATGGGTGATTGGAATTTAGAGTTTAAATTGTGTGACTATTCGATATGATAAAACGGACAAATCACGGTAGTTGTTTGGGTGAGGATGGACGAGAGAAAGTTGTCCGGGGGTAAGAATTTGTTTGTGTACTTCTATGTCTGCTTGGATGCGTTGAAGAAGGGGTGGATGGAAGGTTGTAGGAGAATAATAGGTTTGATGGGTGTTTTCTAAAAGGGTGCTTGTAAAGGTGAGCTGGCAATCGGCTAGTTAGCAAGAATGGAAACAATCGGATGTTTCCTATGCACAGGCGATTGTTGACTCGGAAAACTAAGCATAGTTGGAGTTTTTTCATTAATTACTTGAAAGAGGATCTACGGTTAGATGCGGAGAAGGTCTTCTTGTGATGGCATCATGCAAAAGGTAATGTACATAGTAACTTGTTTAATTTCTCACTTGTTTTCTTCTTGTTAGTGTTTATTTAATAATTTCTTTTCTTTGAAGGGTTTTAAATGCTGTTTAGAAGAATTTGTTACCCCGATGCGAGCATAGGAGATGTGCACCAGACACATCCGGTCCAATTGGCATAAAGAATGGAAGGGTGAAGAGAGAAGAAAACAATTTTTGGAGATGTTTAAGGCCAGGTTTGAAGTGAAATTCGAGTGGGAAGCTTGATAAAATGAGCAAACTTGGTAAAGATATTTGTCTTGATTTATTGCATTATCCGAGAAAAATCATGGTGAGGGCATACTTTAAAGAGCATTCTAAGTGTGATGTTTGTTGAGAATAACACGGTGAAACCTTCATCTACGGATCTTGTCTTGTAGACCAAATCAATTATAACCGTGTTGGAGGAAATTAGAGAAAGATAATGACTAGACAACGTGATATGATTAAGTTGCCAACACTTGGATATACGAGATTTCACATGGCTAGACTTACCTTAGAGGATAATAAGGAAATGGCTAGGGGCTGCACGGTTCTTTGGAATGCTTTGTTGGATTTGAGATTGGAGAGGGTGAGTATAGGCATACGATTACTTGTAACATGAGTACTAAGAGTTGTAGTTGTAGAACTTGGCAATTGAGAGGAATTCCATGCCAACGTGCCGTTTGTGCATACCACGTAGAACCGTAGCCCGAACACTTTGTGGAGCATTGGTATAGGAAGGATACATTCTTAAAGGCATATAGTCATTTCATCCAACCAATTCCAAATATGAAGATGTGGCCCGAAACAAACAATCCAAAGATTGAGCCTCGCTAAATCCAATACGTGCACGCCGGCGAAGAAGAAAAGAACAAAAGGCAAAGATGAACCAAAAAGATGAGGTATGGAAAGGTGTCCGGAAAGGGGGAAAATAACTTGTTCAAAGTGTCATCAACAAGGACATAACAAGAAATATTGCAAGGTAAAATAGTTTTCTTTGAGTTGGTTAACTTGTTTATCATGTATTTTGGGTTTTTAAGTTGGTTCTTGCCTTTAAATATGCAGTTGTGCAGTGCGAAGCACTAGCAAAGTTTACAAGACCCTGTAAGACCTAGCCAACCGCTTTCTGACTTAAGCCGGCTACGCACTTCAGCGGTTTGTGATGATACTGTAAAGTTAGGAGGGTGAGTCAATCAAAAAAGTTAGTTAAGCTCGAAAGCCGGCCAGCCCCTACGGATACAAGTATTCTACGTAAAGAGGAATAACAAGTCAACTACCTCTGAAGAAGACAATTCTTGACGGAAGAGAGCCAAGGTTAGAAGCGAGAGGAACACTGTGAAAGTAGGGGACACTGAAGAGCGGTGATGTTGGATTTGGCATATACACAAGTACAAAGTGGAACTCAAATACTAAATGTAAGCCAATTCTAACTTTGGTCTCTAAAACACAACTACGTGTAACAAACCGACTATGCTTCATTTTTTCTGCTAAAATGCAGCCGAACGTCTAGCCAAAGGATTTAGAACCGCTTACGAGGATGACGCAAGTCCAACATACAGACCTTGGTTATAAGTTTTTTAGAGGATTGAGATGGAAAAACAAGGAAGGCATCGTCCCCCGATTAGGACGGATGTGCTAAGAAGAAGAAGAAGAAATGGCGGATTAGGATAGGATGTAGTACTT
Source organism: Lycium ferocissimum (assembly GCF_029784015.1). NCBI lineage: Eukaryota > Viridiplantae > Streptophyta > Magnoliopsida > Solanales > Solanaceae > Lycium > Lycium ferocissimum. The sequence continues at coordinate 19,951,037 of NC_081348.1, forward strand.
AATTGGCAATGTAATATGGCACGAAACAATTCTCTTTTGGATGGTTATTTTGGCAATACGTATCTTGTATGTGCAATAAACAATTTGCGGTATTTTAATGTTTGCTTTTGGCTACTTGTATGCTAACTTTGAGCTCATTCTTCACGTAATATGTAGCTACTATTTGGGGTTACATTGTTGGTGTTTAAGCGATTTGTGCTAATGTAATTATAAGCTGTTGGTGTTAAATAACATTGCTCTACCGTTGTTGGCAATAATATGTAGTATAAACTTATTGGAAGCAGCCAGGTTTTTATCTCGTATGTGAGCTCAACAGAGTATTGTTGGCAAATACGGCATAGATAAAATCAACATTTCATTTAACGTTTTCATTCAAAATCTTTGGATTTACATGGTGTTGTTAGCCAAAGTTCGGCCATGCAAAATACAAAATTGTCACAACAATCGAACTTAAATTTACATTCCAAGAATCCTAACAATATTACAACTACACAACTTAGCGAAGGCAACTACTTGGGGGCATGTATTGTCTCGCTCCATCTAACAATTTGGCTTGATTTTCCATATCCCGAGCATCACAAAACCACCTTGATAATGGCGCTTGACAATGAGCATATTTCCGCTTCAATTTCTTTTCTCTTCAAAAGCCTTCACTTTCTTCAACAAACCCCACATCACCCTATTTGTCACAAGCAGGTGCCTATCTTCCATCCAAACGAAATAATCACAACCACCCATTTTCTACAAAACCAATTTTCAACCCAATAATTAATCATCTAATAAATAATTAAATAAGGAATGAATGAAGATATAAGTTTACCTTTGGTATTTTACAACATAAAAATGCGACACAGGTTTAATTGGGTCAAGAAGTCTTCAATAATGCTTATTACCCACATCTACAATATCGGGCATGTTCATCAAAACTCCCATTGAAAAGAGTCGGATAAGCTCGACATAATAGTAACAACAATGGAAGAACGTAACGTGATGAACCAAAATATTAGAAGCGAGAAAATATTAGCTTGAATTTGAGGAAAAAATTGATCATGAAAAGGGGCTAAAAATTAGGGTAAATTGGATTCAATTTTGAAGTGGGGAAGATGATATATATAAAGGGAAGTAATAATACCGTTGGTCGCCACATAGGATTAAAAAAGGTTTACGCGTTTTTTTTTGACCGATAACACGCGACATGCTAACGGTGCAAAAATTGTCTAAGCCAGGCAAGTATTACCCACCCTGGGTGTCTAAATGAAAGCAATTAAAACTTTGGTCCTTTTTGTGAAAGAAGTGGATGATTAGATGTCGCCGATGGTTTGGCCTTATGTAAAAGTGTGAGTTAGATCCGTTCAGGGTATTAATTTAAATAACAGTTACTTTATGGGTTAAAAAATTGGTCCAAATTTATGTGTAACTTGAGCGTTACAAGTTGCAATATTTATTGTATACATTAATCGTATGGGATATTTTCCGATCAATATTACGATTGTGATGTGTGTCTACATCAAAGTTATATCTAACAAAATGATAACTTAATCTAAGGAAGTCATTATTAAAAAAAAAAAAAAAAAAATCGCAATCTGATTAGGTGTCGCATAAGTGGTAAAACTTAAGTATTGTGACTTTTTTAAAGAAAAATGTCAAAGTGAAGTCAAATCACATAGTTAGTCAATTTCATTTCATCGAACATATTTCACACCTTTAAAACTGGAGGCATGGGCGGTTGTTTTACTGTGAGGACTTTAAGCCCATTAATTTTTCTTAAGTATTTCAAAATAAACTATACTTAGAAGTATGAAAATTTACAATATACTTAGAAGTATGAAAATTTACAATTTTAATATATTTAAAATTTCTTTCTCTGACTATACAATGTATATTAACTCAAACGAGATTTCTTTGTTGAGTATGCATAATTCCATGTTACAATTTAATTTTGTTTTTTACCCGCTATTTCGGATTCGCATACGGCCTTGGACTGATTGATTCGTGTCGTGTAAATCCCGATTCTCAATGCTCTATCCTTAATTAAAGGTGTCGCGTCGGAGTACTAGGAATAGAATTGCTTTTAATAAACACCACTTTAATATTTGCGAAATAGGACTTTCATGCATAGACAAATTCAAACTCAAACATTAATCGAGTTCAGAACTTTAATACAACATACTTAATGAGTTCAATTCTTTGTATTTATTTAATAAATTTTTAACATATATACAAGGTCTGAATCAAAATTACCTTGTTCGGATAAACCCACGAGTTTATCTTTGGATCGATCCATGTTATAGGTTGTAAACCTGAATTAATCAAATTCCAAAACAAATATCATACACTGAATGAGAAATCAAAAAAGTTCGAAGACTATTCCTGTCTTTGTTGGTGAAATGCCAAACAATCTTCCTTCCTGCCAACATAGATATATGTCATCGTTATACAGAAGTTTTTTGACACTATGATACTTCTTACACCAATGCAATTATGAAGAGGCAACCGAATAGAAAAAGAAAAAAAAATAAGGACCAAAAAAACAAAGACAAGAAAGATGTTAACGAATCTGAGGAATCCAATAATGATTGAGTAATTCAATAGCTAGAACAGGAATTCAATGGAAGAATTCGAGTGAATAGCTCAATTTGATGAAAAAGATAGAAATGAGAGAGAAAGTAGAGTTCTTGTATTAAGAATCAAAGTAATATCAAGGAATGATTACAATTGTGGAATCTTGAACTACTTATAGCTAATTAAAACATTTCTCATAACCAACTCTAACGACTTTCATGATGACCTATTCAAAATATTTCTAACTAAGCTATTAATGGACTAACTAATTGGATGTGGACAAAACCTCAACGTTTTCCCCTTCAATATCATGTATCGTTCCCCTTCCCCAAAAGATCCTTGTCCCCAAATTAAAACCCCAAAAAAAATTTTTAAAATTGTCTTTACAATAAGACAAATCCATTTAACCAAACCAAAATGGAATTTTCGAATCTTCCGAAAATTTTTTAAATTTTATC
>NC_081348.1:19954156-19959212 GCF_029784015.1 Lycium ferocissimum
TATGCGAAGATAATTCGTGCGTGTGCATAAAAGGCAAAAGTGCTGAATGATAAAAAATGTGAATAATAATAATACTGGTAGTAAATAATAATAACAAAATAATAATAATAATAATAATAATAATAATAATAATAATAATAATAATAGTAACAGTAGTAAAAGAGGATGGCAGGATAATGAAATGCCGGTATTAATAAAAGCTAATAATTATAGTAAAAATATAAATAATTTTGTTTTAAAATTGCCAAAATATTAGAAGCGTAAAATGGGTATTTTGGAGGAAAGGTGGGACAAAATCGGGTGTCAACAGGGATCAATCATCACGTAGCAATGTCTAAAGAACTCTTACCTCAGAACAATGTCAAAGATATCCATAATAGTGGCGGTAAAATTTGTCGTACCTCTCCAATCGCCCAATTTGACACTAACGCCATTAGCTACACCACGAGCATTTTCTGGCTTAGCATTCACGGTCTTGACGAGGGCGTTAATTGGAGCGAGCTTCAACTCTAGTCTCTTCGCTGCGGCCTCGGTCACAAAATTATGAGTCGCCCCAGTGTCTATTAGTGCACAAGTAGGCTTGTTATTGATGGTGAGATCCACGTACTGGTTTTTATTATCGTTGGTTTGACTATCTAGCTTCGTGACGACCGAGTTTAATCGTCCCAATGCGATTCCGTACTCATGCTTGCGTACGCGTCGTGACTTTCACGCACCATAGCGCAAAGGCCAGGTCAAGGCAATTTTTGAAGCTATGTGGCCCTCCGCATAAGTAGCATCCCTTCTTCTCGTTCTGCACCTTATTTTCGGCATAGCCCTGATGACCACTTGACTTCTTGTCGTCGAACTTGTTCGCATTTTAAGTCTTGGAGTATTGTTGTTGTGAATCCTTGCTCTCGCCACGGTCTCCCCACCTTTGGCATCGCTACCCTTTGACTCGATTGCCTTGGCCTTTGTCGTGCTTGTCGTGCACGAAGTCTATCAAAGACTCGGCCTCCTTATAGCTTGGTCATATGCCGACGCCAGCGTTGCAACTCTGTAGCCAATTTTGTAACCGTCCATAAAGTGAAACAATAAGTCATCATTGGTAAGGTTAGGAATTTGAACGTAGGGTGGTGAACTCCTTGACATAGTCTCGTATGTTCCTATTTGCTTGACTCTCTAAGTTTGCGCCTTGCCTCGTCAAGACATTACTTGGGAAAAGCGTCGCTTGAACTCGTTCTTGAGCCCCCTATGTGCTAATTGTACATAGACCCTCTCGGCATCCGACCTTTCTTCCCCTAGCATGGCGTCTCAATAGGTACAACACAACGGTGTTGATTTTGGCCTCGTCTCCCTCCCTTGCCATGCTGAAATAGTTCTCCAAGTGCCAAAGAAAGTTCTCCACCTCTTGTGCATCATGAACCCCTTTGAATGCTGGTGGCTTGGGAGCCTCGATCTTAGCCTCCCTCGTCACAACAACATTGTCGGCTCCCCGGTCCCCCAAACATTGACACGCTCTTCGAGTGCCACTATTTTTGCCTTCCGGCACTAGTACTCCAGCCTCCATGAGTCGCGCTGGGGGGCCGGTGATAGTTTGCTTTACCTCGATCTCGCTGCGTCGCCCCTAAGTCATTTCGGATACTTTCATCTCTTCAGAGTTTCCCCTTTCCCGGCAGCTAAGGGTCCCCTCTGGCCTTGGGACTTGGCCAAAGATGTCGATGGCGTCCATCCTCACATTAACCTTCGTACCCTCTTTCCCCAAAGCGAGACGTCCTCGGACGGGGCCTCACGTCATCCTCGCTCGCCTGGGTGTAGATGGTTCTTGGGATGTGCCCCGTTGGACAACCTCTGCGGTCCTCGGCTCTTGTTGGGGCTTCCTCTTTTTGTTATGGCCCTTTTTGCGCATCGAGTGTCGTTGGCTTGGGTTTTACGTGTTGATTTCTCCGTCGTTTGTCATTCCCTTAGTCGTAACCTTGCTCGATACCACGTTGTCACGTTCTTAGTCTTCAAAAGGAGCACGTGCGGCACTTGAAACCTCCTCACGTTCTTGCAAACTTGCTCACGATCTTGCTATGCCAAGTCGGCCCCAGATTACTACACTCAGATCGCTAAGAGAATAGTAGGTGAATAAGACGAGAAATTTGCTGAAGGAAGGTTTTTATTATAGAAGACTATTGATTTTCCTGATGGATTTTACAAATGGATGCCCTCTATTTATACTCTCATCAGGGACTAGTATGCAAATAATAATTAATGTATAAGTCCCCACATATTTACCAAGAATTCCCTTCTCAGAATTTCCGTTGTAGAATATTACAAAGGGCTTCTAGAATCTTTTAGAAGTCCATAAATATCAGAACATCTCCATAAGAATTTCATGCTCTAGAATCATCCAACACATGCTAGACTTTTTCCCCCTGTAAGCATCCACATGGCAAAAATAGCTCCAAATGGCACCTAGGGTGGCATGATGACATGGAGTCATCACAATATACCCAGTACACCTCTGAAGGTATCAAGAATGTGGTTGGCATGCATCCGTCCAAGCACTTAAAAATGCCTTACTATTAGCCGTCACTCCATCTATTTTAGCTTCATAGGAAAGGACATTGAAGAGTTGTCCTCAGCATTAGTGCACACAAGAACAAGGCCTAATATAAAAATTCTTTCGAAACAAGCACAACTACAAAAAGTGGCTTTAGCGGCATTAAAAACGGCCTTAGAGGCCATAACAAGTATCGTTATACCTTTTACCGACCATTGGTCTTTAGGAGGCGATGCAGGGGGTCAGTAAAGCCTTTCGCGTCTGTTCTCATAAAAGTTGGTAAAGGCTATGATTTATGCCGCTAAAAATTATTAGTTTTGGGGCAATTGTTTGTGATAATGAAATTTTGGATTCTAAATTCAATACATAACAGCTAACTATATATGCTATATTAGCGTCCATTTTCGTAGCTGATAAATTCAATTAAATTGCTGTTAAAAGTCAATACTTTTAACAACAATTATTGAAATTTAGAATAGCTACAATACCCCTTGAAAACATCTTAGTTTGCCATCTAATATTTTGAAGCCATACGGCGAACCACATACTACTAGTTTAAAATTTTTCTTAAGTTTGAATATCAAGCTATGTGGACGGGCGGTTTATGAATTGGGGGCCCTAAAGCCAACCTTTAATAAAAATCTCAAATATATTAACTAAAATGTGCATCTTGTGCGTCGCACGTGCATCTCGTGTGTCGCACGTGCATCCCGCCTCAATTAATAAAAACTCTTTAAAAATTAAATATGTATTGTTAAAATATGTGTGTGATGTATGTATATAACAAACTAAAAAAATATTAGTGCAAGCTGAAAATTATGAAGGATGATCCTATAACTATTTTAGGGATTTGATGATCAAACTCTTAATTATTAAACATCGTCTAAACTTATGAATATAAAAAAATTATAAACAAGAGTGAGTTTACTTGTATATTAGATAGGTTAACTGATGAATAGAGAAATAAAATTATGTAGACGTGGTAGATTATTTTAATAGAGATAAAATATAAGATTGGTAAAAAATACTTTAAGTTATACTAATGGATGAGAGAGAGAGATTTTATTAACTATTAGATACTTCAAAAAAATGAACCCAAAAATCTCTATAATGGAGATTATAGATTTTCTCCTCCTACTTTTAATTTGAATGAAATAAATAAAAATAAAGTAGAATCCGCAGAGAAAAGAGGAGGAAAAAATTGAAAATTGAAAAAGTTAATAGTTTCCCAAGTGGTACTTAAATTCATCACTCCGTACCCACATTCCCTTCTCTAAGTCAAAACTACATTCCCACCACCTTCATGGGCCCTTCCACAATTGCACTTCATTTTTCCACACAAGGCAGGTAACATATTAAACCTTCTTCTCCATTTTTTTTGTTTCTAGAAGCAGAAAGTTTTGTGCAACGTATGATTCTTTTTATTTCTAAAAGTCTTGTCTCTTGTTCATATCATTGTATTCAGGTATTTTCACATTTTTTTTTCCATGGAAGACATACACTTATCTTCTATCAAGATCAGAAACGCCAATGAAGAGATGAAGATGATACGGCTGCGACTCATACAGGATCAGGAGAAAAGTCATAGGCAACTTGAAGAGTTGATGTAACAGAATGAATTATTGACGCTACAAAAAGAAAAAACTAGGAAACTTCAAGCCGGGAGTAAGCAACGAAAACTTAAGTATATGGAAGAAGAACTAAAAGAAGAAACATACTGAAATAAAAATGAGCAAACAAAGCTTGAGCTTAAGAAAAAAGAGATGAAAGAGAGAGAAACGTTGGAAAGGAGGAAGGCTGAGGAGATACTATTGGAAGCGGCTGAAGAGCTCGTTCCCTTTTTTCGGAAGAAGGGTGGGATCCGGACAAAATTGATGAAACGGAAGAAATCCGAGTGGATGGAAAGGACAAAATAAAAGACAAATTCCACTCTCAACTTGCCGAACGGTACATAATTGTAATTGTGAATTAAAATTTTTTTTGAATAAAATAAAATAAAGAATTTGATTCAAAAAGTCGAAAAGAGTAAGTAATAAACCAATAAAAAAGCTGAAACATAAGCTAAATACAAGAAAAGATACGAAGAGATGCGTCCGCTCCCTATATATTTGATACCTTCTCTTACGGTGAAACTAATAACCCCAACCCCGTTGATCATCCCATCAATTACTCGTCGATCAAAAAATGAGTAAATTCCATTGTCCCTCTCATCCCACCAACAAAGAATCTTGTATAAAAAACATCTATGTAAGCATGATTATATGACCAATCATAGATGCCATTGAGAATTTTGTCCCACAGAATTCTCTTAGGGCCTTTTTTAACAAAAGAATTAAAAGTGGTCTAAGTAGAAAATGGTGAAAGAGATTGAAGATCCTAAGAGAAAATGAACAACTTCATAAAGAATAATGGAGTTGGAAGTAAAACGTGTTGATCAAAATCAATCACTAAAGTTGCAGATTGAACAGTTAAAAGGTGCCCTCAGAAATGACACGAGACCCATGAAAATGAAAGAAAATTTCGAAGTCC
>NC_081348.1:19959312-20014712 GCF_029784015.1 Lycium ferocissimum
TTACTTTGCTAATTTGCCAATTTCAAAACACTATTGCAATATTATCCAAAAATATTCAGCAGCGTTTATCTATTTTTACTTTTTCCAAAATAATTATATCAAATTGAAATGTGGCAGTATGAATTAGGATATTTCAATGTATATGGAGAATAGTGGTGCATTTCAAAGTTTTTTTTTTTTGGGTTAAATCATTTTAAAGTTGACGCAAGCAGAAAAGGAAGAAAAAAAAGGGTCCGGAACAAAAATAGTACATTTTTTTTTTTTAACCAAAAAATCTGCAAACCAAAAAAAAAAATGTTACCAATATACCTTCGCCTTGATCATTTCTGCGCTAAATCACCTAAACGTAATGGTTAGATTAAGTGCTTTCGCCAACGTGCGTCTTGCGCTAAAGAAACTTTCTCGTGTGCCTATAGCGGAGTGTTTTAACGCGTTACGATATAACGGTAAAATCTGCGTTATAGTCATCAACATCAAACGATCGGGTTACATCGCGGTCACTGCGGTGGGTTGAAAAAAAAAAAGAAACGGCCATTGACGAAAAAAAGAGGTGGTCCACTCGGCACTTTCAGTAAATTTCGTCCGGAAAGTTTAGATTCTCGGTATATTCGAGTCGAGGAGCAAGATTCTAAGTTTCAAAATTTTGGAGGAAAAGCGGCGTTGAACTCGATTAAATAATTATACACAAAAAATGAGATTAAGGTTTTTACTATGAACATTTTGTTATTATTTTGTTATATACATTATATTCTAAGCATGCTTAACATTTTAATGTTGCTATGTTTTAAAAAAAAAAAAAAAACAATTTTTTTTTGTTCTTTTAAGTACAAAAAATTAGCTTTTCCGCTGCATTGATTTTTTTTTTGGTTTAATTTAATATTTGTTAAATATTTATGCATTGTTAATTTATTAAATGTTTATGAATTGTTAATTTGTTATGTTTATGAGTTGATAATTTTTAATTATTTTATGAATTGTTAATGAATTATTATTTTTGTTAAATATTAATTTTATGAATTTATTAGTTGTTAAATATTGTGTATGAATTGAAAGAAATTGAATGGTAATGAATTATTATATTTGTTAACACTTTGATTGGATGATTGTTATGTATTATTTTGACATTTTTTCGTATTGTGTCATATTGTATAGGACCAAATCAATGATTACGTAAAATAGGACCTTTCGTCGTTACATAAGTATCTAAAAAAGTAACAATCAAAACAAACATTGTATTTAAATTAACAACATAATACTGTCTGATAGGTAACAACCATCCGGATAGAGTTGTAAATGATTATGAATTGTTATCTATATAATTTTAAAGCGTGAATATATATATGTTAAATAAAAAAGATTATCTAAAAAAGAATAGTTAAAAGTTCTTCTTTTCATAAATACATAAGTTAACGATAAAAAATGTAAAGATTATCTAAAAAAGTAACAATCAAAACAAACATTGTATTTAAATTAACAACATAATATAATACAATAGGTAACAACCATCCCGGATAAGTTGTAAATGATTATGAATTGTTATCTATAATTTTAAAAGCGTGAATATATATATATGTTAAATAAAAAAAGATTATCTAAAAGAATAGTTAAAGTTCTTTTCAAAATAGAGTTAACGATACAAATATTATCTAAAAAAGTAACAATCAAAACAAACATTGAATTTCGATTCTCAACTAATTAACTTAAGATGATTCTCAAAAAAGTCTTTGCCATATATATATATGTCCTTACTATCACATATTAAATTTCTTATGCATAAATCCATATTAATTATTCACAAGATATAATACTACATAATTCACATATTCCCTACAAATTATTAATTAGTTAATATAATTTATCTTTCATTTCAAGAATAATGACTAATTTAGTTTTGTACGATCGGACTCTTTCGAACATACGAATGTTCCCATGGATCCGATGTTCCCCCCGGGGCCCGATGTCACTCGGGGGCCCTGCGATCTCACCCTTCCGGACCCTCGCTCACGTGGTGGATTGACAGGCATTGTCTTTACAAGACAATCATAGATCAGACTTATGCTATGGGCCCCTCGGTACTATAGGGATATCTACTAGACAATCATGAATCCGCCCCGTAGGCGATCTTATGGAGAGCTTGGGCTCTTTTACGCGAGCACCCCCCCACGCCTCGCGTCTTGGAGATATTGTTTCGGGGCGGCATCTACCGTTGCGTGTCCGTTGGTCGAGTACGGTATGATTGGGCGCTCGTAACACCATGGTTGAGGCGGTGGAGGCGTAGACACATACCTTCCATCTTCGCAGACCGGGTGAGGCCACGATTACACTTCGGGATGTGGAGGTCCTATTTGACCGGCGAGTAGATGGAGAGCCATTATACACTCGGTACGAGCCTCCTCTACGGTCGACATGGGCGACGAGTTGACTAGGCTCGCCCACCCTTTTTGTTGCCCGGGCCGGATGTCGGGCAGTCGAGGTTCGGATTAGTGCACTACTTTTTTGGAGGGTCTTGATCCGGTTGATGACGGCACCCCGCGAGACGTTGTTGATCGTCATGCCCGTTTGTGTCTGCTTATTATATTCGGGAGCATCTTGTTCCCGAATTCATCGGGTGCCTTTGTCGACTTACGTTATTTGGTTCTTGGAGCATCTGGACCGCACGGGAGACTACGGCTTGGGGGGGGGGGGTTGTTTTGGCGTATCTTTACGGATGTCCGTGCCGAGCGTCTATTGAGTTGTCCACGTGTGTGTGTGGATTTTTTTCCCATTCTCCGGGTAATATTTTAAGTATGCCTTCCTAATGTAGACAAAAAAACTCTTGAAAAGACGACTTAAAAATCGTATTTTCTAATATTGTACGGTATGGGCATGGGAGGGATCGCCTTTTCAGCGATACCTAGGCATCACCTCGACATTGACATGCCTTATGCGAGGAGGTGGACGGCGGGTTTTGATCGGGATATGGATATGCGCCACGTATTCTACCATTCGGGACCGGCTTGATCACATGCGGACGATGCGGTAAAACAATTTAAATTTACATTAATAATTTAATTAAACGTCTTTTCGCTCGGCGATCAACGATTTGTATGTATATGTTATGCGGCTATTTATATATGGACGCCTTGTTGCTATATTAGATGGTTTGCCGGCCTTCGTAGGGCGAGTCGGGGGTTTGGATGTCGCGGTGTCCATTGATACACCTGGACATCGTAGAGGAGCACATGCCGGCGTGTCTTACGACGATTTGGGCACACACGGAGTATGCCCCTCACGTCCGTCGCGAGCTCCGACACTGCCGGCGGGACGATCGAGCCGCCGTCGATGATGATTTTACGTTTTCGTGATGTTCGGCTCCCGCGTTGGGAGAACGGAGGTTGGACACTTTAAGTTTGTCGTCGGCCATTTGACTCCCATTCGGCATTACGACGCGGCGGTATCATCGATCACACGCCGATTGATCGGCAACCCGGCTGCGTCCCCACAGGGATGTAGATACTCGGCACTCGCCGGGGCAAGCGTACGAGGCATTGGTAAGTTTATCGTATTTAGATTTATTTAATCGCATTGAATGTTACGTTTTAAAAAATAACTTTTTTTTTTCTGTTGAACACAAATGCAGCTGGTGGCCGTACAGCGTTTACGCATGTTGGGGTTAGAGCATATGCCTTACCCCGGGCTTGCGGGGCTTGCGGCGGAGATGGTACGGATAGCGAGAGGATGGTATCCGTGACGGGCGGCCGGATTAGGCGCGGGGAGGAGCCTATTCGGAGGTCGACTATCGGGCGGCGCCGGGAGGAGGACCGGGTGCTCCGGAGGAGGCGGCCGTGCTGGCGAGGACGCCGTCTTGCGCAAGGGACGCCGTGAGCGTAGAGGCCGCGGTGGTGCTGCCAGAGGACCTGGTGGTGGAGGACACCATCGGTAGATGAGGCGGATGAGGCCTATCCCATTCCGGAGGGCGTTCACGGTCTAGTCCATCGCCGGCCCGTTCCGGTGCCGGTGGCAACTTGGGACTCGCTACGTTTTACGCGCGCTCTTTGCTTCGGGGAGATACCGGGTCGTCATCACGGCCAGGAGCCCCGAAAGAATGCATACATGGAGGAGCGGATAACGTTGATTGGGCGGCGTTACGCGCTTCATTAGGCGATGAGCGGCCACCTTGAGGAATTTAGAGGGACCCGGGATTCTTGACTTCGATGAGTTTTTGATCCCGGTTAGTATTTAAAATGCTTATTTGTTCATTTAAATTATTTATTTAAATATATATATATATATATATATATATATATATATATATATATATATATATATATATATATATATATGTTACTCATTATTATTTTATATTTTAGGATTCGGCACCGTGGTCCACCGAGCCACCCGCTCGGGCGTTTTCTCATGGGTACGTCGAGCCGGCGGTGTCTTCCCGTATGACCCGAGCCACGGAGTAAGCTTTTTTATTACAATTTCTTTTTATTCAACATAAGGTCAATATTTAATATATATATTTTATTATTTAAAGTACTTATTTTAAATATGTATGTTACTTATTATTTCGTTATTTTGATATTTTAGGATTCGACGCCGTATGTCAGAGCGACCCACTCGGGGAGCATTGCAAGACTGTCGAGGCAGAGGTGTCTTCTCATGAGATAACTGAGGCGCATGTAAGTTTTTTACTTAAAACTACTTTTATTCAATATAAGGTAAATATTTATTTAATTTTTATAACCTTTACTTGGACTTCGAACAACATCTCGTCCGGAGACACCTCATATTCATCACCACCCCCGTGAGGGCCTACGGACCGAGTCTCGGGAGCCTACTCGGGCGCCGTTGACACACGGTTTGATTAAATAAATAACGTTAATGTATTCAATATAAATAAGAAATGATACTAATTATTATATACTTTTTAGGTTCATCCTTCGGCGCACGAGGGTAGCGACTCCGGACGAGGAAGTGGTTGAGTCTCCGGAACCTAGCTCGGCCGAGGTTCGAGCGTGCCGGCGGGAACGGATCCCGAAGAAGCACGTTCTAGTCAAGGGCGCACGGGCTGGGGAAGAGGGGAGATGATCATGACTTGGCGTCTAGGTTATTAAGAGGAAGAAGGACGATGGAGACGATGGCGAGGGCGGTGGGGATGGCATGAGCCTTAGGCCTAGGGATAGTCTCGGCCATACTACATGTGGGACCCATCCTCGATAGTGTATATACATTAGTGTTGTACAATTTATCGTAAATATATATATATTTTTTGTATATTTATACATATTATCTTAGTTTTTATTATTATTTATAGTTTCACACCTAAATTGATAAAAAAAAAAAAAAAAAAAAGCGAGCACGTTCAAAATAAAGTTAAGCATTAATTTAAAAATAGACGAAACCTAAAAGATAAATAACGTAAAGCTAATGACTACAAGTCTTCAAACAAAAAAGGACTTCGAGCACTTTTCAACCACTAAAACGACAATCCAAAGTATTGCGTATTCTTTATGTATTGAGCCTATCTTATTAATTGTACAAATATAAGTAGGGTTCTATATAAAATATTGAAGTTCCGGAGTCTCAAAGCATGATTAATATACGGCTAAACTACGTAAAAAGGAGTGTAAATAGGCTGGATTTGGAAAATGGCACCGCTATAGCGCAGTAAAATACTGCGCTATAGGCACACGAGAAAAGTCCCTTTAGCGCAGTATTTTACTGCGCTAAAGCACTTAACGGAACCGTTACAGTTAAGTGATTTAGCGCAGTAAAATACTGCGCTAAAGGTATATTGGTAACATTTTTTTTTGTTGGGGTATTTTGGTTAAATTTTTTTTTTTTTGCATCATTTTTGTTCCGGACCCGAAAAAAAAGGGAGGGGAAATGGACAGATCCGCTAACTGGGCCGGCCATGGTCACGGGCTCCTTTTGCTAATTGAATGGGGATGGGAGGGGTGGCGTGGGGGCGTGGGGGTAGGGAATTTAAAAAGGCAAACTCTGCCTATAATTATCTTTTATGAGGATCTTACCATTAGTAGCTATCATTTTTCAAATTATAATTCGTAGCTTACTTTTAAGCAAAAACTGTATATTTTGCGTGTATTTTGTGTATTCGCGTGTATTTGGGCGAGACTCTCCCCTTACCCGCCTAGGTTCGAACCTAACCATCAACATTACTTTTCTTACATATTTTTCCTAGCTTCTTCTCATGTATCACGTGTATTTGAACTTTATTTGAATGTATGTCATATGTCTTGTATCCAATATGTATTTGAGCTTCTTGCCTTGTATCTTGTATATGAAGACATATACATTCAGATACAAGACACTCGGTCCAAATACATATGACGAAATACATAAGCTAGAGAAAATATGTAAGAAAAGAAATGTTGATAGTCGGGTTCGAACCTAGGAGGGCAGGGTGAGAGCCTCGACCAATGACCACTTCAGCCACTCCAACTTTATGTATTTTGGTGTAGCTACGAAAGGTAATTTACAAAATTACTATAGCTATTGAATATAAATAAATTAAAAAGATGTTATTATCAATAATTACCTCTTAGAAGAAGTTACACCAAGTAAAAATTCCATTTAAAAATAACCATTTGTACCACTAAAATTTGAAAATAGGCCACATGCTTAAAATTAATTATTCCATGCGTCTCAATTATAGTGTTTTACTTTCCTTTTTGGTTTGTCCCAAAAAAGTCTCTTTCTATATTTAGGAAGTTTTTGAATTCCAACATTTACATGGCAAGTTTAAAAACACAAGATTTAAAGGATTAAATGCATCTTTAATTTAAGACCAGAAAATTAAAAAAGAGAAAATTACGCTGTATGTTAAGGGGACAACTACGTATATATATATATCTTAAGGAGAAATATTTACGAAACGTGATGATAGTTTTATATTTACAAAACATAACATTACAAACCCTTTACAAAACATGCTTTAAAAAAAAAAATTAAAATTATTTTTTTATTTTAATTTTTTTTAAAATATATTTTTTTGGCTCAAAAATTATATATGAAAGTTGTATGAAATGTGTATATCTTGCTCAAGGCTTAAAAAGTTAGCTCAAAATTTAATGTATGAAAACGGTATGAAAAATGTATGAAATGTGTATATCTCGTTCAAGGCTTAAAAAATCTGCTCAAAATTGTGTGTATGAAAACGTATGAAATTTGTATCTCGCTCAAGTCTTAAAATTTCGCACACATTTTCGTGTATAAAGTTCATGTTAGATTTCTGTAAAATTAATACAACTACAACAACATTGTATACAACTTTGATACAACATTCAAGACTTAAAATATTCACTCAAATTTTTGTGTATGAAATGTGTATATCTTGCTCAAGGTTTAAAAATTTGCTCAAATTTTATGTATGAAAAACGTATAAAATGTGTATAACTCGATCAAGGCTTAAACATTACACTCAAAATTTTATATATGAGAATGGTATGAAATGTGTATATATCGCTCAAGACTTAGAATTTCATTCACATTTTTTATATATAAAGTTCATATTAGGTTTCTGAAAAATTAATACAACTACAATAATATTGTAACAACTTTCATACAATATTCAAGGCTTAAAGTTTTCGCTCACAATTTTGTGTATGAAAATTATATTAAAAATTTCACTCACACATACACATTTCATAAATTTTTCATACACAAAAATTTGAGGTAATTTTTTAAGCCTTTGAGCAAAAAAAGAAAAAAAATTATTTAAAAAAAATATATATATATATAAAAATCCGTCATGTTTTGTAAATAAGGAAAACTATCTATATATTTTGTAATAAAGAGTCTTAAGTAGGTACCCTATGTAATTTTCCCTATGTTAATTGGGGCAACAATTCCCAAAATTGACCCATTTTTTTAATTCTTACAAAAGATGACCCAAACTTTTCTCTCTCTCGCTCTCTCTGCCTTTGTATATGTTTGTATATGTTGGTATAAGTGTCAGTATATATTTGTATATGTTTGTAAATGGGTTTATATGTTTGTATATTTTGGGATATTTTTTGTAATGTAAGTTGTGGGCTATTTTTTTTGCAATGTAAGTGACCAACTTGTATATTTCTGAAATTTTCCCATTAAAAAATCTGTCTTTATTTCTTAAACTCTGTGTTCAATCAAATTAAGACACTTAAATTGGGACAGAGGGAGTATAATTTAATTATTTTTTCATTCGGAAATAATATTTAGATAAGAATATTCCCAACTTAAAAAAACAAAAATTTGATAGAGACTGTTTTTTTAAAAATCCATGGCATTTTTTATATTCTTTTTTTGCGCCGATTGGCCTTCATTTGGGGCGGTCTTTAATTTTTGCCCTTCAAATTGGTGGTCTTTAAGTTTTACCCCTCGCCTAACACCCCGAGGTTATGGGTTAGAACCCCAGCTCAGTAAAAAAAATAAAAATAAAAAATTCACAAGGCAGACTTTGCCAATGAGGCAGAATTTTGCGAATACGGGCGGGTAAAATTTGGGCGGCGAAGTACTCCAAAATAATGTTGGCAAACATTTATGTCCGTACGCAAATTTCAGTTACGCTTAACAACTCATCATAAAGGAATATCTCTATCAATGCGTGCCATGTAAATAGGCTATTTTTAAAAGCGAGAACGTGGATGCGCTGAAGGGTAAAAAGAAAATTTAAAGACCACCCCCAGCTAAGGCGCAAATTGCCCGTTTATATTTACGACTTAAAACTCCAAAAATAATGTTGGCAAGCATCCTCTTTATCTTCTTGACAACATCGTACCTGATGGAGTACCAATCGCCCATTCAATTTCCCACTAGTTACTTGCTCATGTGACAACTCATCATAATTTGAGGAATATCTCTATCAATGACTGAACAAAAAGCAATGTGGACAAATAATAATCTTAAGATAAAAAAAAAAGTAAAGAGATAAAAAAGATCAAAAGGAAATTTGTAAATCCAATATAAAAAAGAGATGAGCAATGTACAACACACTTTTGAGGTTGAATAAAGAGGCAGTTGAGGTGTTATCGGAAAATTTAGAAGTTGTTGTGTTGGTTCATTATTTGACACCATTTGTACAACACACTTTTCATCATTTCATATCACTAATAACATAAATAAATATAGGCATGTTGTTGTTGTTGTTGTTGTAATTTATAATCAGATTAGGTTCCTTCTAACCTTTTTAGTTCTTCCAGATAAAAAAGTAGACTAGTGTTATCTTCATATGTCGGACAAATAATAATCTTAAGATAAAAAGTATATAATGTCTTGTTTGTTTCCCTTTCATCCTGCGAGGAACTTAAAGATGAAGTTAGATTAATTAGTCAAGTGGCTTATAAAAAGAAAGTGGAATTATAACTTTTTGTCTATAGATAAATCTTTCACCAAATGTTGTGGAGACTCTGAATTTAAATTGTTCTTAAGTATATGCTAACTCAGCTACATGGTTAGATTGCAAAACATGAATGCAAGAGCTGGTGTTGAGAAAAAAGCTCATCAAGCTCTAGTGGTTTTGGAGGCCAAGAAAGAGCAGTGGGGACTAGAAGAATTTGAGAAGATTTTAGATTCACTTGTAGCTGGTGGATTTGTGCAAGATGCTCAAAAGTTCAAAGGATTGATGGAAGCTTAAAGATTTACAGAGTCTGAGAAACTTAAAGTAGCATTCTTGGCATCTCAATTTTGATCGTTACATGTATAAGGCAAGTTTATTACTGTTCTCCATTAACTTTAAGCAGCAAGTTAATTATTGTCCCAGAGCATATACAGCCATGCCTCGACTTTATATTGTTCATTGACACAGAATATTTATTAAGTTTTCCTCTTATGAATGTCCCTGCCATTGTTAGATGCATCAATTACGGTCGTTATGATGTTACAGCTCTTTCATTTTCTCCCCTTTATATTCACAGCCTTATTATTCCTTAGAGTTGAATTGCTGTATTATCTAGATTTACTTGGAAATGATCATTAAAAGAAATGTGGTAAAATGATTTGCTCGTCCACTTAAATTGTGTTTTGTTAAGCTATAACATTTTTTCGTGGGACGATGGTACTAAATGTTTTATGAATATCCACGGAGTACTTGCAGTGTAGCAGTGTTCATCATCTGAATTCTGGTCATGCATGTTTGGATTTTAATCTGCTAACTTTTTTTTACTTCTGCAGAGTCTCAAGTCTCAACCATATTATAGGAGGGGAGTAATTGCAAATATAGTACTCCTCATAAGCTCAAGAATATCTGCACTAAACGTAATTGGAGCAGTGAATAGTGATCTATCTAAATTCTATGATCCCATTAACAAACTGATTCATTAAACTGGGTACAACATTGATCTACCTGTTAATTGCCTGTGGGCAGATGAAATTGGTTTAGCAGTTATTTCAAGAGATCAACAGTGAAGATGACATTAGTTTCTTGGAATTGGCTACATTTATCCACAAGCAGACCATGTCAGATGGCAGTGGTAGCTTGGTATACATGTTCATTAGGTTTCAGTAGCAAATCATGACAGTTGTAGCTGTGACTTAAGTGTAAACAAACTAGTGGATCCATCTGTAAATGGGTTGTGGAGCACATTTGACTTAGACTTGAAAGAACTATTTGTTCCTACATTTCACATACCCACTTGTCAACACCATTTACTTTTATTTACAAATTAAAAACATCACATTCAAAGTAAATCTGTACATTTTTACATAATTGAAGTGTTGATATTTACTCAGCTCTCCCTTATCCGATGGAGTTGTAAACATAAGCCCCCAGTGCCATAATCACCAGCACAGCACCTCCAGCATTAACAAGCAGTTGTCTCTCTTCATTAAGCTGTAGAAGGCTTTTCTTCAAGTTTCCAATGCTGAATTCACCACCAGGGTAAGAAGAGGTACCAACAGCATTACTTGTACTTTCCTTTTCTATTGATCCTTTCTGCTCAACCTTTTCTTGAAACTCTCCTATTAATTCTTTACTCTTTTCAGCAACCTTCTGTCCTCCTATGTCATAGCTCTCCTTCTTTTCAACTTCCTTGTCACTTTTGACCAATTGCATTCTGTTCTGATTCAAGTTTTCTTCTTTATTTTGAATCTTTGGCTCTATACTCCCTACCAGACCTTCCAAGATTTTCTTCTCATCTTTTATTTTTTCCTTCTCACCACTAGTTCTTCCCAATGGGGTTGTTCTAAGAGCTGGAAAATCTGTTTCGTAATCACCCTTTTCAGTCTTTGATGATTCAGCACTCCCTAATTGGCCGTCCAAGATTTTCTTCTCATCTTTTTGCTTTTCCTTTACTCCTTCAGAATCTTGATGATTGTCAACATTTTGAGGCTTTGGCAGTTGGGCTGTGGGTCTTAAAGGGGTTGGTTTTCTTGGGGTTTCAATAGTTGGATAAGTAGTTTTGGGAGGAACATTATCATCCTTCTGAGGGGGTGGTGGAGTTGATAGAGGGAGTTGTTTTGTGGGTTCATCTAATAATTGCTCGGGTAATTTCCAAGGCATAGTGATAATGAGGACTCCATTCTCAAATTTGGCATGGATACCTCTCATGTTACAGTCATAAGGTGCTTGATAATCTTCTCGGAAGCGATGCCATTTGTTGCCTCCTACAAAGCGTTCTCCACGCACCCTCATTGCGTTCTTGCCTTCTGTACTTACTCTAATGTTCTCTTTCATGAATCCTGCAGGCAAATCAAGGCAATTTAAAGATCTATTCTATTTAGATACAATGCATTATGTAGGTAGTACTGTATGATAATGAATTTTTTAATCTTTTTCTGTTTCCACGAAGACAAATAATCTGAGTTTTGCAATAGTTTTATAATGACATTTAGGACTATGATCATTTACTTTTAGTTCTTGCTCATAAAAAGGTAAAGAAACAGTTATGTAAGAGAAAGTCACTGTGGGAGACTAGAAAGGAACCAAAGAGAATTTCAGGGGAAACAGAGTTGATCAAATTGTTCAAACTATTGATTTAAGATTTATTCTGTAGGGGTAGTAGAGTTACCAAGGGTAGCAGGGAAGTTAGGGAATCTCAGTTTATATCCTTAGTAAGGGGTAGGTACTTGCTGTTAGTTGATGTCTACTGAGTTTGTTGTTGGGAGAATGTCCAACTATTAGTTTTTTCATTGAATTGTTGTACATAAGTTCCTACTTGGTAATAAAATTCTATATACCAAAAAGGTAAAAAACAGTTATAACTTGTCGATACACTGAACAAATGAATGCATGACATATGTCTAATAACTTCAATATAAAAATAAGACACTCAATATTCATAGCAAGTATTCATGAATTAACATTACCAGGAAGATAAATAAGTAGCTTTTCAGCCTCTTGCTCTTGATGCCGCTCATAAACAGGCCTAAAATCTTCATAAACTGGCTGAACTGCTGCTCGTGGCGCCCGATTAGGGCGATTATTCGGTCGTCCAACTCCACCACCTCTTGGTCTCATTGCCATTTAACAAATAGAAGTGTAACTTTTTTTATTAAACCTTCTTGTTTTTTTCTTCCGTCTTGGCAATGTTTTTGAAAGCTTTGATGAATGTTTTGTTGAATTACAATACGTTCCATTTTATATGTGTGTTTGCGTCAAAGACTTTGAGAATTGCAAGTTTTGGTTTTGTTTGGTTTTCTTAATGATGAAACTATCCCAATTTCATTGCTTCAAATTTGTGTTTGTGCGCCTTTGAGGTTTCTTCAATTGGACCAAGGTAAGGTAAAGCAATCGGATACCTAATTATTTATCCATTTTGCCAGCACTAAATTTATGAGCTCATCATTTATTTTATTGACAAAATCGTTTGTATAGTTAACATACCATGTGAAGTAAGAAAAGATGAATCAGAGAAAAGAGAGTATACGTTAGTGCCTCCATGTAATTCCGTAAAAGTACAATATAAAACTATTTTTAACAATATAGTAAAAACAAAATAAAAATAGCAGGAACGCTTCCACTTCTACTATGACTTTTTGTTTGCTCTAGTTCATATTTGCAATACTTATCTAATGTTCTTTAAGATGAAAAAAATTCTTTTGCAACACATAGTTTCCGGTAATTATCGTTTTTCAAGTCAATTCGATCTTAACGTCAAATTCCAACAACTTTCATGAATAAGATTTTATGAGCTCATATAGGAGTAACGTACATGGTCAGTATATATTACTTAGTCAACCTGATGTAGCAGGTAACCTAAGTTTTAAATCTCATATTTTAAGGAGGTTTACCTATAAATATCCTTCGAATGACGTCACAGTGTAAAAAATTATTTATACTGATAGTATATAAAATTTAAATTCTTGTATATATGTGTATTATACCAACTAATTGTAAGCATTTTTGTATAAATAACCTCAAAAAATGAATAAGAGGTTCACCAAAAAGCGTGCTTGCATCTATGAGATCTTTTTAAAAATGGTTCAATTAACTTCATCTCCCTCATCGATATTTTTCCCCTTTCAATTAATTTATAGCATGCACCATGAATTAAATATGCTAGTGAACTGGGTCTTATAATATTGCAACTGTATCTTGTTACTCAAAATTCATTTGAACAATTATGGAGTGGTTGACTCGCTTTAATATTTGTTTCATGTACTTAAGAACTCTTGACACATATAGCTCCGGAATGGTGCATATTATGCAGAAATAATGATTATTTTGAGTTGAAAAAAGGCAACAATTGGAGTAAAATCCGATTGAAGATTGATGATTGATGATTCTCATTTAATATTCATTTTAAATGCTCAATGAAATCTGTTCTTGTTACGCACCTAAACTAGCTAGTAGCATACTAACAGCATATCTTCATCACCAAAGGTTCTGTGTGTGTGCAGGTTCACACACGCGCATATACTAGCTAGTTTCTAAATACGCATGTTGCGCGTATCAGTGGCGGAGCTAGAAATGTTGGTAAGGTTGTTCAGATGTTGATGAGTATAAAACAAATTCCGATGAATGAGTGCAACGAAATTTTTTTAACATCATCACTACACACCGGCCTAAAAATTTATGGTCCATTTGATTTCGCAAGTTATTCTTGATAAATTTCATTGCTAGAAAACTCTTACGGTGAGATCAAATGACAAGAACAACAACATACCCAGTGTACGTAATCCCACAAGTGGAGAACAACAAGGGCATTCCGAGAATGTTACAAAACGAACGACTGATTGATTGATTTTTTTTTTTTTTTGAGAACAAAGTTGGATAATTAAAATGTTCACATAAGCAATTGAAAAAGAAAATAGAACAAAATAAGTGGTAGCTAACTTGCTATTAGATCTCGTTGTCTTCTTTTTAATAATACGTCTTCTTCTTTTCTAGGAAATAGGAAGGAAAGAAGAAAGACTAAAGGAGCTTCAACAAATGAGTCCAATGTAACTCCAAACCAATATAGGAATAAACCAAATGCAAATCATAACTCAAATACAAATCAGTTTAGTCGGAAATGGAAGAAAATAAGTGCAAATACAAATCAACCAAGTAACTTCAGACATTGTTTGTATGTTTTCTTTTAAAGAAAGAAGATGACCCGGCGTTTGACGTTTTTAAACTTTAAAGTGACTTTTAGGTAAAATTGAACACCCTTTACCTCTAAGCTATCTATCTCAATTATTTTAAGAGTGTTCAAAATTTAATTTATATCCAGTTAACTATAATATCTAATCCATATAGGCATATACTAGTACCATTTTCCAACCAAGGATATGCAGGTGACCACCCTTGGCTATGAGTTCCACACGTTGCACATGTATCCTAATCAATTATCAATTAGTATGATACTTTAAAAAAACAAATATATTATTAAAAAATGTGTTTGAATTATAAAACTTAATCAAATGAACGAAAAGGTACAATTTAATGTGAAATGATGACTTATTCTATTTAGCATCAAGGTCCCTTTTTTTTTTTTGGGCGGGGTGGGGGGGGTGGTCAAAAAAGATACTTTTATTATATATATATAAAGTAGTTAACAGAGTTATAGCAGCATTAGTGCTACACAAAGTAGCATCATAGTTTACAAGTTTTATAAAAATATTACAATCCGGGATAGATTGTTTACAAATAGTTCCTAAAATGTCTGCCCAAAAAACTTCATTTGCAAACATTGAAGGAACTATCAAAAACTTCGGGTTAACAAAAGCTTCCTCTTTTGCTCCTTGTCTTGCTAAGGCATCTGCCACTCTATTCTGCTCCCGGTATATATGTTGCAACGGCGGCCTCCTCAGCTTCATTAACAATGACCGGCAGTAAAAAAATAATGGGGTTAAAAATTTCTAGCCCATTGTTAAGCATATTAATTACCTCACTTGAGTCTACCTCCACCTGCAGTAGTATGAGATTGTTATCTAAAGCCATTTGGAGCCCCTGTCTTAAGTGCAAGGATTTCGTTCATGGTGTGGATTGTTCTGGTGAATCCCATCACCCAATCTCCATTAGAGTTTCTAATGGTGGCCCCAATACCCCCAATTCCGATTTTTGTGTCCGTTGAACCATCAATATTGAGCTTGAGTGACCCCTTGGAGGGGATCCCATTTTATGGTGATGTCATTTCTTGTTGGGCCCTTTAGTCAACATATCCATCAATCTTGTGATGAAAAAGTTCTACTTACATGCAAGTAATCAAGGTTTTAGAACTCAATTCTTTTGCTTTTTCCGCCCATCATAGAAACTGACAAAACAACTCTAAGATCAACAGTTTTAAGTTTAAACAAGAATTTTTTTCAAAACAAACAACAAAATGCTTATTGAAGTAAATACTTCATTGTGCAATATAACAATTGGCACAAAAAACTCCCTCCCCTAAATAAAAACATAATCAAAGAAAGGAGCAGTTCAACTTTGTGAATAAAATAAGCAAATGGATCAGACAAATAAAACAGGAATAGGCGTATCTTGCCTTAAAAAATTGTTTCTAACTTATATACAAATATTATTTTCTATTTCTTTTTCTGGTTTCTTAATTACTAAAAGAACATCATTTTATCCACCGGAGGCAAAACTTGTTAAAGAGTAAACAACATGTATTTTTGGTAAACTTACCATATCCATGTTTAATTGTTTGGTTCAACAGAAAGTGCATATACCATCGCAGCTAAATAGTAGGATGTCTTAGTTTTTTCTTGGAATGCACATGGATAATTTAAGAGTTTAAAATGGGGAAATCTACATAGTGTAGAGAACATTAAGCCTTATTTACATTTAGTAGCTATACTTTGCCCAAACTACATCTCATAGCTAAATCTTGTATGTCAATTACACAAGATAACTAGTATAGTAAAATTATATTGTATTTAGAATTAAAAACTATTTTCTCTTTATTCTCTCACAATCTCCTCCCATTTTCCTTCATTTTCTCTCTCCTCCATCACCTCTCTCTCTCTCTAAGCCGTCATTTTCCCTCTCCTGCATCACCTCTCTCTCTAAGCCGTCTTCTTCTACTCCGACAACCACCACCGCCGGCGAAACTCCGATAGCACCCACCAGATCTGCCACCGCGCCCTCCATCTCCAGCCACCACGAAACCAAACTCCATGCCCCAATATGAATACAAAGTAGTTCTGAACAAATGTTTTAAGGGCACAGTCTCTGTTCTGTGGGTTTAGACCATTCAAGTTTACCCCTAGGATGATCTAAGGGAAAATGCTTCCTACAAAAATCTAGTCTTTTGTGCTTGTCCTTTATCTAACCATGAAACTTCACCAAAAGATATTTAATCCGTCCATATCTAATTTATGCTTTTTAATGGTCAACTGACCAAATGCAAACATGAAATGACTTTGGAATGGGGTCATCACACTCATTTCAATTTTGAGTGTATCTCCATCCAGATCTCTCTCTCTCCCCTTTTCTCAGATCTGCCGAGATCATCGGAGCATTTGTATTCATTATTTTCGAGTTTTTTGGTTAATTTTTTAGATTGTATTCATTTTATTGTTTTGTATTCAGTTTTTTTTGAGTGTTTTTGTTAATTTTTAGTGTATCTATGTTTTATGTATTCAATTTTTAGTGTATTACTTACTGCCTTCACTAAAAAAAAATTGTATGCAACAAGTTGAATACAATATTTTTTGTATTTATGTTGTTTGAATACCACTGATTTTTAAATACAATAAAGTGAATACAATGTAAAAGTAGCTATAGATGAATACAACTGAGTTGAATACATTTGACATGAATTCAGCTGAGTTGAATACACACGACTTGAATACAGTAAAAAGAATTTTTGAAATTTTTTTATTTGCTGTATTCATGAATACAGCTAGGCCGTTTTATGAATACAAGTGCATTTTTTGAATACGACGGGGAAAGCGTAGCTACGCAATGTAAATATTGGCTGTAGCTATGGCAAATTTTAAACCCCCAAAGTGTAGTCATTTATGTAAAATTCCCTTTAAAATGTTCACTAATTAATTTTAAAGTATAGAATATGTAAGGTCACCTTTTGTTTCCGAGTTTGATTAGAACTTTGATCATTAAAAAGTGTCTAGAAGTTTGGTATACTAAAGTTACACATCATAAAGATGCACACTCTGGACTTATCATCTAGAGTTGTGAAAGAGACTTCTAATTTTTCTGTTTCTTTAACTAGGCGTTTGTAAATACAACATATACACTATTTTTTTTTTTTAATAACGTTGCTATCATATATAATACTGAAATAGAGTACTCCCTCCGTTCACTTTTACTTGTCCACCATGCTAGAAATACATTTTCAAAGAGATCGGTAAAAATCGATGGCTAATACAATGTATCTATTTTGTTGTGTACAAAGGGTTTATTTACCATTTTGTATTATTTTTTAATTGAATTAACTCACAAATATACAAATCCATGTAGAGATTAAATTAATTTTGAAGGGTAAAAAGGCCGTTTAATTTTTTACGGGCATATTGGCCATTCAACTTTTACTTTGAATCTTCCCACTTATATATATTGTGGAGCCGCATTATTATTGATTTGAGGTCATTGTATATAGAAATTCATTAACTTCAAATTATGAATTCGCCGATGATACGCTTTACCCAGATAAGTGGGATTTCTCGGACCGAACCCAAATTAATCAGGCCTTAAAGCGAGTAACCGACCAGAAAAATATCATTCACTATTAAAAATCAGGAATTAGCGATAGACAAATTCTATAATTAAGCAGCAAAATCCGTCGCTAATTCTATTAGCTACGAGTAATTTAACGACGTATTATTGTATTAACGATAAAGTTCGTATTTAATTCAATTTTTTTTTTATAGTGACGCCTTCACTACTTGATGAAAAAAGAATGACAAGAAAAGGAAATAGCACCTTCATTATGTTATGTTTGGGGATCGAACTTAACAAATTGGATCTCATATAATTTTTTTCTCAATCAGATTTAGCACTAGTCTAGATCTAAAGGTGCATTCAACATTTAAACTTGATGTGTTCAACTTTTGGATTTTCAGCATTGAATTCATTCCGCTTTTGAAAATTCGGGTTTGAAATTTAATATTTATTAAAATTCACTGCATGCATCCTATACTCGGTATCGGAAATATTGGATGCATTGAACCCGTTAGTTACATGAATGTTACATTCGCCAAATAGATCTAACTCAGGTCACATGACATATTTCCTAATATAAAACCACAAAATCAGGTTAAACTTTATTCCTGACCACACAAATCAAAGTAGGATCCAAACACAAAATTCCATCAGATTTGGGCTCGTTCTCTATCAAATGTTGTTATCGAATATTGGATCCTACATTATACTTCGTGTCCAATTTGTCTTGACTCTTGTGTGAGACTGAAAAGACATCTTTGTTCTTCAATCATGTGAATGAATGTTGGTACCACGCCTCGAGCCCTTCACAAATCTACGTGATGAATGACGCAACCTTTCTTGTTTTATTACATTAATTTTCTTCTTCGTCTTACAAGTATTTTTTTTTTCCAGTTAGTATAATGTTTTTGCGACAACTGAAAACTTATACTGCTTGCGTACTGCTGACAGCAAATGAAACAAAATAAAAGATTACACTTTTAAGTTTAATAGATTATTATTTTTATTTTGCAGTAATTTTCGATAACTAATAACATCTTGAACTAAAGTATGAAGAAATTTTTGTTAGCATCCGCGACAGTAGATATTTTGATTGATTCTTACCATAACCAGAAATCATCACACCAAGTTCAAATTTTGATTGATTCTTCCCACTACTGCTAGTCCAAGAGTCCACTTTTTCAACTAATTAGATTCAATTTATTCCATCAAATTCAGTTGAATTTGCAGTTACATGATACCTCATCTGACCCCCAAGAGACTTCCCACACGGATACTTCCGGTTACACAACTTGGACACAAAATTTAAAACTTGGTCGTCTTCCATTGAGTAACTTGCCATATATTAACCAAATCAAAATTCAAAGAAACCAAGTAGTTAAAAATGAAGATCCACACTGTCCTTTAGTGAAAATTTTGACTCCGCTACTGAGAGAAACCCACAAATAAAAAAGGCAGAATCCAAGATCAAAGGAAAGAAAGAAAAGAACAAAACTTTGAAAAAGCTTATAAATCGTGATTATGGGGTCGGGCTATAGGTCAAGTATTACAAATGGCACTGAACTGTGGTTAAGTATGACAGTTTTTAGGAAGTAAAAGATTAGACCCATAGAACAAAAATGGAGACTCTGAATTCCATATCCCTGTAATCTCTTTCTCACACTGAATAATTGAAAGGTTAGAACAAGTTGCTCCGAACACTATCATTATCAAAAATAAAGAATTTGTGACATCTTGAGAAAAGTATTATTCTAAAATATGGGATATAATCTTAATTTCACGAAGCATATTCATTTGAAAAATCATACTATCTAATATTCTTTGAACATCAAATTAGAGAAGCATATTTTTACACTATTTTTTATCCATATTTTCTCTTTCGCCCCTAAAATTCATATCCATTTTTCTTTTCTGGCCCTAAAATCAAATCTATGCATTGTTTCATACTCCTTTGTCCCAAAATAAGTGACATGCCCATTAAAATATCAATAAATACAATGTGGAGTTTATTAAACTATCCCTAGTTATTAGATGTCTTTTGAGAATTGAGCAATACTAAGGAGTAAGTAGGACTGTTTTTTTAATACTAAGGACATAGTTGAAAACACTTGTCAATTTTATCATGAATTCCTAAGATGACACTTATTTTGGGATATATATATATATATTTTTTTTTTGTTGCTAAGGTAACGTTTATTTTGGGACAGAGGAGTATCTATTAAGCGTTATATATACTTCTTTCTGTACTTAGTTATGGAATTGATGCTTTTCATGTGGATCTGTCACTTAAATCTCTTGGAATGTGTGGAAAATTTAAATGAGTTTGATTAAAACATATGTCGAGAGTATTTAGTTGGATTAAGATTTGATTGGGAAAATTTCGAAACACAAGAAACAACAAAAATGTTGCTCGTGCTAATGGAAATGCGATCACACCAGTTCATTAACGCTAGAAATCTTAGCACGTTTCACACACACATATAGTCAAAAATGATATGTTTAATTAGTCAAACTCATTAAATATAGGCTGGATTCGCCTCTAAACACTGGCACAACTTAAAGGGCATGTGGGGAACGCAATCGCAGCCATGCCTGCCCAATTGACGGATGGGATCCCTTTCAGTACAAATTGTTCAATGCACTCGTTAATTAAAGCCAAATGTATGTCAGAAAAGAAAATTAAAAGGCTGGGTTTCATCCTCTTGCACATATTGCGTGGCTTCACACGTTCTTTTTTTTTTTTTTTTTTAATTTTTTTTTAATGACATGAGAACCCGCACTTTCTATCTTTCGGGTGCGCACAGGATAAACTCAGCTCCTGTGCAATAACCTCCAAATCACACAAGAGAAGTAATCGCCTGAAGCGCAAATCCCGCGACGAGCTCAACGGAAGACAAATCCCTACTGTAAATTAAACAGGAGTTTCGAACCTAAGACTTCCGTTGTGGCTTTACGTATCAACCAAACAATCATCCTACGGGTAGTTCACATGTTCTTATTACTCCTTCCTTTGTGTCAAAAATAAATGTTACTTTAACTTATTCAGTTTAGAAAATCAAGAGATAATTTATCATTTCATATCTATTTTACCCTTATTATTAATTATTGAGCTGGAAACTTCAAAAAATTGTTAGTGGCTGCACAACTTTTAAAATATGTTTGATTGATTTCAATTCTTAGACGATTTAGCAATAAATGCTTAATAGTGAATTCAGTTATTATTGCATATTAACTTAAAATCATTATAGAAATTCATAAATTTTAAATCTTGGATCTACCTCGGGAGAGCTTTTGTTTGATTGGAGCCATCAGTTGCTGCCCCATATATGAAAGACTTCTCTTCTACTCCCTTCATTTAAAAAATAAATGAATTTTTGGGATATGACACACTCATTAAGAAAGTTAATTGAAGATATTAATTAAAGGATAATTTGTCAAAATTAACCTTTTGCGTCTTTTCAAATTTTTCTTAAAACAAGAGATAGTCAATGTTGGAATTTTTGAAACTCATTAATGAGAAGGATAATTTTGAAAGAATTTAATTAATACATTTTTTGACTTCGAAAAATTCATTCATTTTGAACTAAAAAGAACTGCGATAAATGTTGGGATCAAAATAATCATGGCGTCATGCGGAAGCTTACAATTGCAAACCTTGAACTACGATAAATCAGATGACAAAGAAACTATACTAAAAGAGGTATAATATATTGATATGGTTTGGCCAACTGACCTACGTATTAGAAACAAATTAAAAAATATAAAACTATTGGGAGAACATCTCCCCCTAAACAAGACTCGTTAAACGACTACATTGTGGATCTTTATTGTATTCTCTCGTTGTGGGAAGGAGGTCTTCAATTTATAGATGTCCAAAACTTAAGGGTTACTCAAATATGAAAAATTTATATTTTCCTTTTGGAAAAAGTAGAATTAATTATGATAAACTTTTTGTCCTTCCTTCAAAAAAAGGTAAAATCTAAATATGATAAGAAAATCAGCATAAAACCCTAACAATAAATTCATTTATATTAAAATGGATGGAGAATTGAATTCTTATTGCATTTGCTTACACAAAGTATAGTGTCGTTGGAAAAAAAAGTTATCTTTCGGTAACATAAGAAAAAGGGTCTCGGCGAATGTTACTTGCACAGGAATTATTGTTTACCTAAGGAGTTTGCCCACAGCAAACCTTTAAAAAAATAAAAAGAATGTTGTAGCAGCTTGATGATAGTAAGAAGTAAGAAGTATGAACTGATTTAAAATTATAAATGAAATACTCCTCGATCCATTTTAATTTGATTTTTGATTACTACGATTCGTTACACAAATCAAATAAATCGATTTGTTCGGTTTCGCCATTTAAACAACAACTACTTATGAAATAAACATAACCAGTAATCATGAAATAACAATAACCACCAGATGTTGATATTAAACTCACTGAGAATGGGAGAGACATGTTACGGCTAAGGATTGAATGAAAGGCGAAAAATTATCGGGCTAGTCGGGCTGGAATATATATATATATATATATATATATATACGGTATATCTAATTCGGTTTGTTAGGTCGGTTCGGTTTGAACTTATATCAAATCGGAATCGAACCGGGAATTTGATATTTCACACTAAACAATTCGTAAACTGAACTGAAATTTGAAAATCGAATTGAATTGAATCGAATTTGTCAAATCGGGTCGGAATTTCGAATCAATCCATACTGTGCACAGGCCTACTAAGAAGTATGAACTGAGTGTATATTTAGGAAGAATTTTTGTTTTTTTTAAAAAATATGATATTAAATTAAAGATTCATATAATCGGAGTAGGATCTATGTTAACGGATTTTGAACACCCGAACATATATTACGTATATTTGTATATTTAGGTCTAAACCAACACCCCGAACATTTTCGTATATTTAGGTCTAGTTACTTTGAGTGAAAATCCTGGATCCGCCACTGTATGTTGATGGGTGAGGGTGGCACGACACTCGGTCGTTTTGGTTGAAAGTTTGTGTATATATGTATATGTGTAAGAGAAATATAAATATTAAATGGAGACTCAACAAAAAACCAACAGTAGACTCTTTCCTATTTACAAATTTGATGAAAAATATTATTTATTGCTTCTCTTATGTAAATATTGAGACCGCTTATTTAAATTATTGCGTACGCGCGCTACTGTTCATATGTTATGCTACTGTTCATAGCGGTGTGGCACCCGAAACTTCTAAATTCTGGATCCGCCTCTGTGTATAATATATTAAAATGGCAATTAATCATGTGGTCTTAAATATACCAGGAAACTTGGAATGAATTAGTTGTCAAATTAAAAAAGAAACCTTGCAGAAATATGCCCGGCATGATTCCCACGAGATTAAAGTGAGAAAATGTTCAACGAATGAACTATACTAGACCAATTTGTAGCTGAGATTGGGTCACAAGATGGACCTAAATTTAAGAGCAATTGAATGTGTATAAAGACAAAAAAAAGAGGACATTTTTATCAAGACAAATAAAAAATAAATTAAAATAGCTTTCAGATTTAGGTAATTTTAGATCTCTTCAGAACTACACTTAAAAAGCAATGATTGAATAGTGGTCTCATAGAAACAGAGCAAATCCACGAGTTATAAATAAGAGAGTCGCATAGTCATCCATATAGAATTAAACAAGTGAGCTAGGTAAAAAGAAAGATGTGGTGCATGAGAGATATACGAAGAGAATAACACTTTCATTTTCCCTTATATATTCCTCCTCCTACTTCTCCTCCTCCTGAAAACTCTGTAACTAAGAGTTGTATAAAAATGGCAAGCGAAGATATAAAGGAGACGTTGTTGAATAAGAAAGAGCAACACTATTACGAGAATTGTCCGGGTTGTAAGGTGGAACTCCACAAGGCATCCCAAACTGGTTTGCCCATTAAGGAGCTTTTCACCATGTGGTTTATTGTGCTTGGCACAGGTAAATTACCCATCGATCACTATTTCATTGTTACACTAAAAACTTACTACTATTAGTGTTCTATATTTACATCAAATTATGCTAATTTATGAAGATAAGTCATAACATAAAGTTTGATCGTGTGTTGATTATGAAATTATGATTTAGTGATATAAGTATTGGATTGATTAAATATAGGACGTGAGTAAGTATTTTTTCTTTTTCTTTTTTTGGTTTGTGTATCATCTTCGTTTAATTTCTTAGTGATACCATGTTTTGCGGTGAACTGAAAAAAAGAAGAAAATGGCCAAATCTTAAGTACCACCTTAATATGTGCTCTTGTGTCTTCTTCTTTTTTCGATTTTCTTCTTATTGGAAATTTGGTTCTATGTGGTGGAGAAGTAAGTAACAGTTTTCCTATCATCATTTCTGGTAATTTAACATTAATCTTCTCATTAATTATCTTACTCTTAACGGCATTATTAGTGCTAAATCCGTCCCAAAATAAGTGTCGCCTTAGCAAAATCAAGCTCATTAAGAAATCAATAAATATAATGTGGAGTTTACTAAACCACCTTATATTTTTTGAGAATTGAGTAATATTGAAAACACTTGCCAATTTTTTACTGAAATTTCTAAGATGACATTTATTTTGGGACAGAGTCAGTAACTTTTAAGATGAGGATATGATACTACTCCCTTCTAAATGAAAAGTGAAAACTTCTTATCTGATTAGCATCACTTTGCAAGTAACATTGGATTTCAAAGATTTATTAATTGCTCATTCTAACTATTTTCTTTTGATAAAGGTAACCAAAAAACAAAAGATGGCTAAATACAAGGGCCCTTTCTATGAAGGTTTTTGGAAGCTTTTCTAACCAAATCGTCTGCTTAAAGTTTAAAACATATTACCCCAAAAATCAACGGAAACGATTTTTCAGAGATTACAAAAGCAACCTAAAAAGTGTCTATGTACACTATCATTTTAGCTTCTGGTGTTTGTTTTATTTAGTTGGTCTAGTCAGTATTGTGTGTCGTTTTCCTTTTTGTTAATATACATTATCTTTAGAAATTTACAATTATTTCCTTAAAATTTTATGGTATAACTCAACCATATATCTTTTTGATGTATACATATAATTAATATTGGTGTACATGTGCAATTAAGATCTCAGACTAATGAGTATTTTTCGTCATGCCTCTATTGTAAATCGCTTGTTACAAGTGAGGGTAAATAAATATATGAAAGCCAAATTTTAGAAAAAATAAAATTATGTTAAAATGAATGGGAGTTGTAGGATTATAATTGTCCTTTTCATTGGCCACTAGTGAAGATAAATTTGAACTATTTTTTGTAACACATAACGATTAACGTGGATCAAATTGAAATGCTTGTTGCGTAGGCGAATTCCCTTCAACTTTATCCCATATGCTATGATGGTCGAACTTACCAATTCTAAGATCACTTGGCCATAAAATTGATTTGATAATCATTCAGCATTATGATGTATGATTTTTTTTATTTTATTTTAAAACACGACTCTTTTTTCTAATGATAGAATAACATAAAGAAACCTACATCTGATTTGGGATTATAATTCTATTTATAGTTTTACACAACTTTTTCTTATTTTTAACATATTATAAGGATATGTACACGTAAAATTCCACATTTTATTAGGTGAATCGTCATCAAATTGTTATATTGTCGTTTGCAAAATTTATTGTATTTTCAATTTCGTAACATAGAATATCTTATCATTTCACACTATTGAGATAATAAATGAGAATCAGTATGTTGTAAATTTATACTTTGATCCGGTAAAACACATTAGCCAATCTACAAAATTTGACATTTTACAATATATAACAAAAAGTTGAAGCTAAATGAAAAGAGTTCATCTACCTTTGATTATTACCAAGAAGTTTAAATTGCTCTCTTGATATTTGAAACCGAAAAATTTCACACGCCATATTTTTTTCAAATGTCAAATTTACCTCTGTACTATTTGTAATTAAGCAATTTTTTTTTTTTTTGTTAAACTCTTAATCTAATAGTACTCATGTCGTGAGGAATTTTTTCTTTTCCCCCGTGATTCCCTAATAAAGTTCCCAACTGAGACTAATTTTAAAGCATAAAAAGCTGGAAAATCAGATTTTTATCGTAAAAATTGGATATGTCGATTCCATCATTACAGGTGGAGTTCATCAATGGTAAGAACAAATATAAGACGTAATTACTAGGGGCAAAAGTATAAAATAGATTGAAATATTAGGTAAAATTAAGCAATTTTGAATAGTGTAGAGATAAATTTGAAGTTTGAACCCTTCCAACCCCCTGTAATTCTGAGACTATATTAGTACCTTGTTTCAAATGGACAAATGAATCATAAATGTTTTAGTGAGTGCAAGGTCAATCAAATGGCTGATGCTTTGTTACTACAGCAAATAATCACCATGATCATATTACGTTTTTGAAGCTTCATGTGTAAAGTCTATATGAGCTTTTCAATTTTTTTACTTCGTACGCTGAAGTCCTAGATTTGCTTCATTGCTGTAGATATCTGGGGCGAATATATTATGTGTTTTATGAGGCACGTGAACACGTGGTCTTTCCGCAAAACTAGATATTTTGTATACATATTTTTTAAAATTGATCTAACACCCATGCTATAAAAAGACTTAACGGTGCACTTGGTTGAAAGCTAAGCTATTTGTCCAGAGGATCAAGGATCAATTCTCAATTCGCCTATCGCTGTAGACTATTAGAGGATTTTACTTTTGATTTTATCTGTTGATATTCAGTCTGATGATTCTTTTTTCCTTTTTGTTTCATGGATTCAACTCTGATCAGCACTTCCAATATCATCTCTCTTTCCATTCCTTTATTTCATGGTAACATCTCTCAACTCTTTGGTCTGTCCTTTTAGTTCAAGTTTTCCATAATACACATGATTAATTGCAAGTCTGCAACCCAGTTTTATTTTTATTTGGGTATGGTCAGTCAGTTTTAAAGAAAAACATTCAGATTATATCAGCCTCATAGTCGTAAGAATATGGTCTCTTCACAACTCACTGGAGCTTTTGCTGATAAGTTTTAGCTTTGAGTACAATCATTTAATGTCGTTGAATAGATTTTTGCTCTACAATCCCTGGTCCTTCTTAAAATGTTGGCTTGGCTTGATTTGATTGATATTGTTAAGCTTATGTCATCTCCTAGACGATCCGTTACCTCAGTTAACTTAAGCATGTAAATCACATTTCACTTATGCATTCTGCATATTTTCGGAATTCTGACAAAAGTTATGCACTAGTGGAATTTTTCAGCCAAAAATTGCACATTTTTTGAAAAGACACCCATTCTACAACCCCTGGTCTTTCTTCCAGTTTTGATTTGGCTTTCTAAACGAACTAGATGTTTGACCCATGAATTTCCATTTAACTCAAAGGTTTTTACATCCTTGCACTCCGCCTTGCAAGAGCTTTACTGGTTTTGAATGTTAAGAGTTTTAATTAAGAGTAATGTAATTGTTAACATGTTTAACAGAGAAATCTAAATTTGGAACCTCTGCCCTTGAACCTTGTCGATTCTGCTTCTTGTAATTACTGTCCTTTGTTCTTTTTTGGATTGCATAAAAGTTGTCTGCATAGCTATACTTTTTAACTACCGTTATTTCCATTCAACAGTAAAAATCTGATACTAAGCTTGAAATCTTAGGTTTTTCGGAAGTACCACATTTTGCATGTATACAACTTGTCACACGGAGCACGACCCTTCTTCTTGTGAAGATAATATTCATGCTATATTGTGACAACCCATTGACTTACTAATTTTGGTTCATGCTAAAGATAAGGGACTTTCACATTGCCAAGAGAGAGGAAGATATTGGTTCCTATGCAGGTTATGTAGGTAAGCTTATTTCATGCCATGATTTGTATCTTGATATATATTCACATAGAGTTCTCTCAATAATGCTTATACATTTCCTTAAATACTGAAGGTTCCGCATTTATGTTTGGAAGAGCTTTAACATCTGCCTTTTGGGGAGTCGTGGCTGACCGATACGGCCGAAAACCGGTTATAATTTTCGGTACTTTTATAGTGTATGTCTAATCTTTATGGAAAAATACTTTTAGATTTCATTCATCTCAGTGCCAATAAGTTTATACTTTTTGCTTTAATTTGGCTTCAGGGTTGTTTTCAATACTCTTTTTGGTCTTAGTATCAACTTTTGGATGGCCGTCATAACAAGATTTCTTCTCGGTAGTTTAAATGGTTTGCTTGGACCAATAAAGGTATATATCAGTTTAGTACCACCATACGATTCAGTACTGCATTCTTAGCTATTCTAAGTCTGTTGATATACTTACCTTCCATGTTTAGGCATATGCTGCTGAAATTTTTCGTGAAGAATATCAAGCACTAGGAATGTCAACGGTGATATGTCCTTACTTCTCAGTAATGCAAATGACTCATAACATATGGCAGAATTATACATAATCTAAGAGCGACAGAAGAAGTGGCAATAACGCATTTCTGAATGACCATTTACATGGTGGATTTTGTTGATTTTATTTTATTTTTTTCTTATATGTTTGAATCATTCAGATTAGTACAGCATGGGGCATTGGATTGGTTATTGGCCCAGCTTTAGGAGGCTTTCTTGCACAGGTACTTTCTTACTTAGCCATATACCTTTTGTATTCCTTCCTTTTGCTAGGGTAAGAGAGTTAGTCGCCTTGTGACATAATTGTAAGATGTATCTTTTTGAATGTAGAAAAATTTCTTCACCTAGAATTCATCACGTTTCTATTTTTAGTATTCTCTGCAAATCTTAGCAAGAGAATTGAGGAAATTTTCATAAATTTCCTTTAGCTTTAATACAACATACATGGTTGTTCTCTAAATGTTCGTATTTTCCCTAGCCTGCAGAGAAATATCCAGCCATATTCTCAAAGGATTCTATATTTGGGAGGTATTTTGCCCTCTTGCTTTTCATGATTATACATCTTCGTCTGTTGCTTGAAGTGCTCCTTGGCTCCAACATTTGACATTTTTCTGCAGATTTCCCTACTTCTTGCCTTGCCTATGCATATCAATCTTTTCCTTGGTCGTGGCTATTGGTTCATTTTGGCTGCCGGTAAATCTACATGATTATGTTAATTCCTTCTCAAGACACACACTGTTTCTGTCAAATCTTGTTCCCTTCCAGTTTACAACTAAAGAATTAGTATTTCACCTCCTGAGAAAAAATGAATTTTGCGCAACTGTTTTTAATGGATAATGATTATGTATATCGTTTCAGATATCCATATTACTTTATTGTTGCAATGTTGCTGAGAGTGAGATTTGTCTTGCCATCTTTTTCCTTTTAATCCTTCCGAGTTGTTTTCAAATTTTGGTCCACTAGTTGATGCAGGACGGGGTAGGGGCAGTTCTAATTGCACTTCAAACTGAACTCTAGAAAGATTGAGGTTTGTCCTTTTCTTTTTTCCTTGTTGGAGTTGAGGTCAAACAACCTGTTGTGAGAGGAAAACTAAGCCTTAATTGGGGAAGCTGAGGATTAAGTGGGAAGTTTGTTGCCTTTACATATTTGGCACCATATTGTGTAGGAGACAGAGTTGCTTTAATAGGGTTCATTTCTGGTGTTTTGAGGTTGAAGGAACTCTAATTATTATGGATTCAATTCTTCATATTACCTACAAATACTTGTTTCTCGAACCACATTAATCCGTGCGTCTTTCTCTCTTTTCCTTTCCATATTGCTTTGTCCCCTATTTTCTCTGGTTTCACAGGTTTAGTTGAACTGGAAGATTACAGAATTTCATTCCTGCAGCTCATGAATTGCAGGAAACATTACATAACCATGATTCAGAAATACCGCCTCAAGATTCTTACAAGTCTCTGGAGGCTGCATCAGATACAAAAGAAGGAAATGAATCAACCCCAAAAGAAAACCTTTTTAAGAACTGGCCATTGATGTCATCTATCATAATATACTGTGTCTTCGCTCTTCATGATATGGCTTACTCAGAGGTATACCATATGCATCTCTGGTTTGACATCTAGTTGATTGAACGTTGTGACAGAAATTACTTTGTTGAAACAACTTTCTTTCGTTTAGGAATATCAATTTTAGTTTACGTTTTAACTTGATATCTACTCAATTGCTTTCTATTGCATGGTAACTACGGATGTAAATGTGTCCTCTCATCAACAACAAAACAACTTTCGTTTTTAGAATTCTGCATATGTGCCTTCTTCATACAAATCCTAAACTCATTGGTGATCAGAAGCTGAATATATATGTTATTTGTTGCTGATCCGGAGGGTATAGGAGCAACAACAATGGATACTGTTCCATTACCAATTTTCAGCCCTGCCTTTTGTTGTAATCTATTGCCTTCTTGGTATCTTTGAAAGTAGAAGCGCTAAATTCTCACATTCAACTTTTATCTGTTGAAGTTGCCAACTACCTGGTTCTGTGTAGTCATTGTCTGATATCTTCGTATATTAGTAGCATCTTTAGGGGTATATGATGAATGGGAAACTTAAGACTTCTACCAACATCCACTGTTTGCTTTACCATTTATATATAATTTGTTATAAAGAGCTGTAAAACACAAATGTATTCTCTTTAATTTGTTAGTAGGTTGTTGGAATTCCCACTAGTATGAACATAATTAATACGTATCATGCTAAGAGTAATTGATCAAATTTGCGGACGTTCCTTTGAGGAAACACTTAGTTCTTTCATTTCTCAGGTCCGAGGGCCATTTGCATAAACAATTTATTACATCATTCCAAACCTATTTACCTCTACAGGTTTTCTCATTATGGGCTGTGAGCCCCAGAAAGTTTGGGGGCTTAAGCTTTTCAACTGCTGATGTTGGTGAAATACTATCGATCTCAGGTGAAGGCTAATTTTCTCACAAGTTATATTCTTTAATTGGCAGATGAACCTTATTTTCCCTTTCTTACGAATTCATTTCTTCACTGTTTCTGTTTTTCTATTCTCCATCTCTTAATGAGATTTGGAAGAAGCGCTTGCCGTACTGCAATGCATCACATGGTCAAATTAATACCGATTAAAGCCAACAAGTTAAATAGTAAAATACATAAAGTATTATTCAGAAGCATTTTTGTTCCGACTTTTAGGTTTATGATGACTGCTTTATTAATTAGAGTTATTTGTTAGTTCTTCTCTCTGCTTATGCCTCCAGTTGGAATATTTCTCTATATTAAAGTCTTTTAACCAAAATGGAAACTAATTCTTTGTTGGCTGCGATTGCAGAGCATGTGAGTCTTCATAGTCATTGGTTACTTATGCCAATATCTCTGTGGAATGGTCTTTATTTGGATTTTTTGTTCTTCTTTTCGTTCTTGAAAAGCATACTAGAGCACATCTACATAACGAGAACATTAACATTCTCTTAGAAGGTCAAGCAGAGTGAAGGATTTTAGATTTGTAATATATAGAGGAATTATCTCAGGCAGAAATTTATTGTGAAAGCATCTCAATCCTGTGCTGATCAATTTAGGGGTGGGCGTTCGGTTCTTCGGTTCGGTTTTTTGGTTTCGGTTTTTTAAAAGTGGACACCGAACACGCACCGAATTAGTTCGGTTTCGGTTTTTCTAATTCGGCTTTCTGCTTGTAAAAATAGTTAGAAGTCCAAGATAAAAACAGTTTGAAGTAATTACTTCTTACTTCCAATTTAAAACGCATTGTATCTTTTCTAAAATTATTTAAGCCAAGATTAGACCATATTAAGCAGGTATACTGAAGTTTGATGCTATTCACCTTCAATACCCTTGTAGAGAAGGAGATATACCACCAAATAATGTGCTTTAGGACTAGATTAGCCTTAAGCAAGGCTTCACAAAGCAAGTGAATTTAAATTAAGATGACTCAATCTAATGCCTCGGTAATTGTGGTGGCATGTTGGATGAAAAATTGGCCCGTTCCACTATATACACTATACAGTATTTTTAATAATTCAATTTTCACATGAACTTATAAGAGATCTAAACAAGCCTTAAGCAAAATCAGTAGCTTAAACCTTAAACTTAAACAAACAGCAGCAGCAGCAGCAGCTGTAGCAGCAGCCTTAAACAAAATCAGTAGCTTATGGCTGCTGCCATAAACAAGCAGCAGCAGCAAAACATGAAAACAATTTCGGTTGTAAAAATCATGCAGTAAAATTTCGGTTTAACCGAAATACCGAAGAACCGGTGATCCGGAACCGAGCACCGAATTTGTTATTAAAAAAAAAAAAAAAAAAAAACCGAACCGAAACACCGAAAAACCGAATTAATTCGGTTCGGTCCAGTTTTTCGGTTTTCTGTGTTTATGCCCACCCCTTATTTGACATACACAGAATGAGAATACTTATCATTTCATTTAATTATACAATGTTGGATACTGAAATGGTGGTGGTTTCAGGGTTTGGCCTTCTAGTCTTTCAACTAACTTTCTATTCATCGGTTGCGAAGTATGTTGGCCCTATCATGACTGCTCGGGTTGCAGGAGTAAGCACTTGATTTGTACAGTATGTTAAACTCTTGAGTTCTATGACCAGGCATCCTGAAAGGCTTGTAATATGATCAGGTTTTGTCAATTCTCTTACTTACGAGTTACCCTTATATCGCTATGCTGTCTGGGATCACCCTCTCCGTGCTGATGAATTTTGCATCCATGATGAAGAATATTTTGTCTGTAAGTGCTTTTTCTCTGGTGCTCTAATTTTCTTACCACTCAATCTGTTGTTTATGTGCATACAAAGTGCAACACTATAATCAAGATTATGCATTAACTATGGAAGTGAATGTGAAATTTGTACTCTTTAGTGCATTTAGCAGTGGAGTTTAATTAACCACTTGGTAGTCAACGCCTTAATAGAATCGAGGACTTCTTTTTCTCGTTTTGTTGGGAAAAAGATCTTATTGGAACTGTCCGATATGCTTCACCTCTGGTTAAATAGGAAGAAGCCTTGTCTATCTTCCAAATCAGTAAATTTTCTTTAGGAAAATAATACCAAAAAAAAAAAAAAGCCATTTGAGTTTTGAGCTGGTAATTTGTCTCAAGTTTATAATATACCAATCACGTGGAAGCAGAAGTTCTCTGCTTGGACATTATTCTATGTCCTAATATTGAAAATTTTGATCTCAAATTCTGACATTGACTTCAATTGCCTCCAGATCTCTATCGTAACGGGGTTGTTCATATTACAAAATAAAGCAGTGGTAAATCCTCTTTCCTCCCTTAAAAAGGCTATTGTCAACTGCAGAAGCATTATAATTTTCCATGGAATATGCTCTGTTCGGTCTTATTCTGATGTTGAATAATTTACAACTGCAGGACCAGCGACAAAGGGGCGCTGCTAATGGAATCGCCATGACAGGAATGTCATTTTTTAAAGCTCTTGGCCCAGCAGGGGGAGGAGCACTGTGAGTTCACTTGTTTCCTAATTACTTATCAATTTCTAATTGATTAGAATTAAATAAATGAGAGGAAATTGGGTCATTGTTTCCAAATTGAATGTTGGACTTAAAGAACATGTATAGTGATTGATCTTGTCCTGGACAGACTATCTTCTTTTTCTGTTGATGATTGCGTGGATGGGGAATTGAAATGTGTTTCACGTCTGCACTTGAGAACTTGCAGATTACCTGGTTTTTGCCTTAGAAATAGAAACACACGTCTGTTTCCTACAGCTAAAGTTATTCACTTTTTCTTGATTTTTGCAGCTTTTCTTGGGGACAAAAAAGGCTCGACGCTTCCATTCTTCCAGGTAATGATCATAATATATCGATGTTCTTTGTTAAAATAACTGAGTTCAGTTGAACGCATAGCACATACACTGCATCCGCCGATGCTATTTGCTCTCTCCGGTCTTTATTTCCGCTGTGTTCTACTTGAAATGCAGGTGTTCAAGTGGTATTCTTTGTGCTGAATGTGATTGAGGCAATTGGTGTGTTGCTGACATTCAAACCATTCTTAGTTGAAACACAAAATACTTAATTAGAGGAGAGCTTATGTATTTTTATAATGATTATTTTTTTTGTATCTTATTTTACGCTTCACAGCATAGGAATTAAACTCACACAACTACCTGTGTGTACCTCTGGAGTTGAAACCCCGTCTTAAAGAAGTGGGTAACGCTAGTCAATTTATGCAAATTTGCCCGATGATTTGATCACCATGATGAATCAAATTAGATGGGAAATGATTTTTGCTCATTCTAAACAGTTCAATTTCAATGAAATTTATCCCTTTTCACGCAATGTCAACTCTTCTTTTACCAG
This sequence comes from Lycium ferocissimum, assembly GCF_029784015.1. NCBI lineage: Eukaryota > Viridiplantae > Streptophyta > Magnoliopsida > Solanales > Solanaceae > Lycium > Lycium ferocissimum. Next base: position 19,993,593 of record NC_081348.1, read on the forward strand.
TGCTGCAGTTTTACTTGTTGGAGCTGTTGGACGCAAATTGCTATTATTTGCTTTTATCATATTTAATTAATTGAAGGCAACTGTTATGTGGTAGTTGCCCCATTGATTTATAAGATAAGTGCTAAGGAATTTATAGGTTGAGTGGGCTCTCTCACCTAATAGATTAGTTTTTTGGATTTGACTCTCCTGTTCATTCCATGACTAACCGTCCCGAAAAAAAGAAAAAAAAAAAAAAAAATTTACTTGTCATAGCTATCTAAGACCTATTTATGAATAATAACTATATTTTATTTTATTTATTTTTTGTAGCTAAAATATTTTCTTAAATTACACACGTAACTAGTGTCCTGTATTTCACAAGTTCCTCTTTTAAATTGATTTTCTCTCACCTACCAATCTATCTTCTCCCTCACCCCTCTATTTCTCTATCTGTTCCCTCTCCTACCCAGATCTCGTTTTCCCTTACCCCTCGCTCCCTCCTCCATCTCTTCCTCAACGGCGCCGTCAGCACAAAAAACAGCGGTACCCCATGATCTCGTTTTCCCACCACAATGCCGCCGTCAGGACCAGTAACTTATATATTTAAGTATGAGAAAAATACATTGAGAATAACTCCTTCTACCACAACGCCGCCGTCAGCACCAGTAACTTATATATTTAAGTATGAGAAAAATACATTGAGAATAAATCCTTCTCCCTCATTCCTTCCTCTCTGCCTTGTAATCCGTGCAACAATTGTTAGTATCGTAACTCTAGTTGAGGCATATCGATCATCCATCAACTTGTTGAAATCCCTAACTCGACCTTCATCAATCGCGCTCGCCTTCTAGACTCTTCCACCAATGGATCTTCGACGATTAAAATCAAAATTAAAGAAATCGGAGATCGGAAATTCGGCGACGAGCGGTGGAAGATGTATCTATATAAAAATTCAAGGTTTATTTTGGAGATCTATGGAGAGAGAAACGTTAAAACTGTTGCTGGTGACATGGGCCATTTGCCGCAACTCTCGCACCACCTATGTATCTGGCCTGAATCCATGGCTCGACCGAATTTTCTCAGATCTAAGTGTATTTTCCGATTTGAGTGTATTTCTCAGATCTGAATGTATTTTGATTCTTGTATTTTTCAGATCTGGCGCATTTGAGTGTATTCCTTTTTTTTTTTTAGTGTAAATACAGTGTATTCTTCATGTATTTGAGTATTTATTTGAGTGTCAATACATTGAAATACAGTTGAATACGTATGTCCTTGACCAAATTTTTCCACTAATTGTTGTTGCTTTGCCATGGTGCAACCTTATCCATAAATGCTTTTAGGTATCTTTCATTTTTTGAAGAGAGAGAGGGTGCGAGGTATTGTTCAATTTTTTTTAGTGTAAATACAGTGATATTTTGTATTTCGCCAGAGATTCGACCGGTTTTGATTGTATTTTTCCTTTTTAAATATAGTGTATTTTGTATTTTTGCTGGAGATTTGGTCGAATTTAACTGTATTCTTCAATTCGTCAGTTTTTTAGTGTAAATATATTTAAATACAGTCGAATACATTAAAATACAGCCAAAACAAAATGATAAATAAACACTAAAATACAGCTAAATACAACGAAAACAAAAGGATTATCAGTATATAAATACAATGAAATACACAACTCCTTCGTGTATTTAAAGAATTTACTCTACTCTATTTTTATGATACATGTATTTCGCTTTATTTAAAATCACGGAAATACAGCCGAAACTCCTTCGTGTATTTAAAGGATTTACTCACTCTGTTTTTATGATACATGTATTTCGCTTCATTTAAAAAAAACAGAAATACAGCCGAAACCACATAAAAGGTAGCTACGGTTTATAAATTACAAACTTGTAGCTATATATTGTTAGGAGCTTATAAAAGGTAGCTGTTTATGTAAGTTTCCCAAAAAAATACCAGTCATGACCAACAAGGCTATATGGGCCCCAGGAAGGTGAATCAAGGAAGTGGTATGAGAGCCAAGATTATGTTCGATTTCAAGGAATAACATGTTGCATGTGGTAGATGCTGGGTGGGTGCGTGGGGGAGATTATTGGGTAACGCCAACATGTCAAGGCCCAGGTGATGGGCTGGAAATGACCCAGGTAGAAATCATGATCGAACATAATGCTTATGTGATAGGCATGGTTAAATTTGTATTCTTACTATCAGCTGTTGCTTTTGGCATGATTGATCCTAGTGGTATCGGAATACTTCCGAGATTCCTTGGTGTTCGCTGTGACTAACGAGGTTGTTGGTCCTCAAGCAAGGGGAAATTAGGCTCTCATGCTCCATCTATAACAACGACCTTTGCCTCTCCCTTGCACTTGTTTGAGTCACAAATTGGAGTAAATGGTCGACAAGGAGGAGAGTTGCTTTAAACATTTACCTAACACTTGTTCCATCACCTTCATCTAACCGCTTTTTAGTAACTTTTCACTTTTATTTTTTACTTTTCCAGATGGACCACCGGAAAGGTGTGTGTTACACTCTTGGTGTAATTTGTTGCACTTGCTAAGAAGATCATCTCCATCTCCCAAAGTTTAACATCTGCAAGAAAATTAGAGTAAGGGGTAGTTTGATTTGTGGATTAGGGATTAGATAAAATTCAATTGAGATATTCGGTTTTTTACATAGGCGCATCTATGACAAATTATGTAGATTAAATTAATTGAACCCAATCTCACGTTGATGCTTTGTGTACCGGGTGCCTTTTTCTTATTACTTTCGACTCGAACTATGTGTATAAATGCATACATTAAAAATCACATTTTTAACCTTCTAACTCTAAATATTGCATTAGCCTCTGGTTTGTTATGGGATAACTCTTATTCCATGTATTAAGGTGTGATTTTGCCCCTTTCCCTTTCTCTCTCCCGCTACCACATGCCTTTACACCTAGGTTTTTTTACAGAGTAGATTTTTTCATATTGCTTTACTAATTTGATTTAGAAGCCTTAATTAAATATATATTTAAAAATAGTATAGTATCATGCTTACTTGTTAATTTATTTTGATGTAATATATCTTAAATAAATTTTTACTTAATTAGCCAATTGAAATTGGATGGGGATATTTCGTAGGCATTTGGACATGCGATTTGAAATCATGAGATGAAATCAGCGTTTGGACATGCATTTCATCTCATGGTTTCAAACCCAAAATCATCCAAAAAGGCATGATTTGGGATTTCAAACCATGGTTTCAAGTTTTTAAAATATAAAACTTGACCCATAAATTTATATTTTGTAAAAAAAAAAGGCCCATAAGTTGGTAGATATTTTTAACAATTACTCTCACCAACAATTTACCAACCTTTATTTATGTCTACCATGTGGGAGGATTATATTAAAGAGTAGTTACATTACTATTCATGTTAAATTTTCTTTTTTATTGAACTAAAGTTTGATCAATTGATGTTGTATTTTTTAGAAAGGCGCCTTCAAGTAGCGTATTAATTTTGTTATGTAATTACTTACTTTCATTTGGTAAGATTGTATAAGAATTGAAAATATTTTGATAGTTTTCATAACTTGTGGGGTTTTTATGTCTATAAGAAAAAATACAACTTAAGAAATCTAAATTACATATCCAAATATGGTTTCAAATCATGGTTTCATCTCTTAATTTCAAACCATGTCCAAACGGCTTCATTTGTGAATCAAATTAGATTGGTAAATGATTTTTACTCTTTCTAAATCTGTTCCAAGTTCAATAAGATTCATCTATTTAGACACCTCAGTTTCTAGACACGATCGTTCAGTTGGTTAGTTCTGATATGAAAAACTTGAACAAATTAAAATAATTTCCTGAAATTCAATATCACCTGCTCTTGGTTCTCATTCTGTACATTATATCTTCTTATACGAAAAACACATCTTTTGTAATATCAAATGTTTCTGACTCCTAGGTATCTCGCCCTTAGGCCACTAAAAGCCCACAGGTCATTTAGGTACCTTTTAAAGGTGCACAGTACTAAATGATGTTGGTGGGGCATTTGTACTCTTTTTACAGACGGGAAATGATTTGATTATTCTGATATGCTACTACTGTCCTCTGAGTGTTGGGTCCTATATTTCTTTTCCAAGAATGGAAAGAATGGGACTTGACATATTTCGTTTAGGAAAAAATGAGGCATTGAATTCTAAATTAGGATTTCGTTTCATACATTTCTTCTAGCAGGGCCCGACATATATACCTTTTGTAATTGTTGGAGCTGTGGTCTGTAAAATTACTTTTCTTTGCTTCATTATATTTAAGAGTGAATCCCACTTTACCCCTCTAACATTTAAGAGTTGGGAAATGATACCCCTCTCACATATTGAATGGGAACGATAACCCTCCTATCCAATATTTTCTGGTGAGAATCTTTTATTTTTAATAAAGATTTTTTTTTCTTTTCTTTCTAGAATTAAATACATATATATAACTCTTTATTATTGTCTCATTCACCTATTCTTCGAAAATAATGTAGAACAACTACTTGAAAAAAATCTGTTAATAAATTTCAAGCTACATTTCGTTCACTTTTTTTTCTTTTTTTGGGGGGGGGGGGGGGGGGGGGGGGGGACTAGGTTGCCAAGATCTTAATTATTATACAAACTAAATACGTCTAGTATTAGTACGCGCGAGCGACGATATTAAAAGACACTAATCTGTGTTAAATTGAGATGTCGCTTGTTTGAGTACATTGTATCATAACAAAATGTCAAGTATCATCTAATTTTCGATATAATATACTCAAATTAACGACATTTCTGCGAAATTAAAGGAAACAAATTAAATCTTTTTAAATATTATTTGATTTAATCTTTATATTTAATTCATAGTGTGTGTATACACACACACACACACATTTCTCTAACCCTTTTCTCATTCAGTTTTTCTTACTATGATATTTTAATTATTTCTTTTTCATTTAGTATCTTACGTTTAATCAAAATAATATCATATATGATTTTAGTCGTGATTTTGAATTCGTCCTAAATATAAATAAAAACTTTTTCTTGTTACTTGTCGTAAGATATATTGGTAAATTTAATAATTACTACTAAGCACTATTTTATATAAGCAATTGAATTATCTTCTCTTTTGTTTCCGGTCCACCAAATTTTATATATATATATATATATATATATATATATATATATATATAAATTTATTAATTACTACTAAGCACTATTTTATATAAGCAATTGAATTATCTTCTCTTTTGTTTCCAGTCCACCAAATTTTGTGTTTTAATTTTAATTGTTAATATATATATATATATATATATATATATATATATATATATATATATATATATATATATATATATATATATATAAAGATTCAAAACTTGGACATATAGAGAAAAATATAGGTAAGATTTAACAAAGATTAAATCTCGTTTCAATGGTTAGTTTAGTGACTTTTTATTATTATTTTTAAAATTAATTACTTATTCTCACCGGAAAATATTGGATAGGGGGAACATTCAATATGTGAGGGGTATTTATTTATTCATTCGTTGAAGTCTTCTCTCGCAGCCACTGTTGGTGTCCTTGTGTCACTAATTAATCACTTTCTCTATTGGAGTGATTGACAAGTTCTGAATATTTTACCAAAATTGTTTATGAAATCTTTGACATTATTCCACTAAACACCTTCGTAATATAACTCAATATATTGCAAAAATATTTGTATATTTTAAGATCAAACACTTATGTCCCTAATCATGAAAAGTTTTCTTGGCAGAAAGAAGTATTTTCTTCGTCCCAAGATACTCATCATTTTTCCCTTTTTATAGGTTAAGTTATTTGAAAAAAATATTATAAATTGTAATTCTCCTCATCTCAGTATAATTAAGAAATATATCTTAAAATATTGATCAAAGTTCATAAGAATTTGTATCCTGAAAAGTGATAAATAATAGGAGTAATATTTTGGGAGGGAGAAATAGCTTACAAATTATTGGTGTGCAATCTATGACGGGTTAGTACTTAGTAGTTATAGTTAGCAATTGCATGGTTGACAGTTGACACTCGACATAATGATGACAATTTTGTTGTTAAGATATAAACAGTGATTGAATCCACGAGAATCACGACGAAAAAATAGGGATTTTTACACTCTATGCAATTTAGGGGAAAATAATTACCCGTTTTAGCTCATTTTTGTTTTTTTTTCCGGACATAGCCACAAACTTGGATCGGCGACAGAGGAGGATGAAGGCGAAGGAACCGAACTGGATCGGCGGTGTGAAATCTCTAGATGACCGTTTCCATGGTTGGTGAGTTCAAAGCTGTAATGTTCACCAATTTGAATACCAGACCAACTTTATTGCTATCAAAGATTAGGATTAGGCTCTGAACTGTGTTGAAACAAAGATTTTGTAATTGAATAGGAAATCAAGGTCTTTCCACCTTTTTTGGAAAATTCAAGCACATATGAATATCTCCGGCGGTGGGAGATGGCAGGGGAAGTAAGTGACGCCCATTGCGGTGGTACAATGGTGGAGTAGGGGAAATATATTTTTGTATAAGGTTGTATAATTTTGTATAACAGTGTAAAAGTGTGTATGAACATCTCTTATACAAGATTGATACATTGTCTCTAGTAACTGTATAAAGTTGTATACTATTGTATAATATTGTATATATGCTTTTATACAACGTTGATACATTATCTACTAGGGTGTATAAAGTTGTATATTGCTGTATAATGTGTATACGGTGAAAAAGTGGCTATGCGGATGTAAATTAAAAATACGGCTAGGTAATTGTAATTTCTTATGTTGGATTGTACATTATTGAAATTTTCCCGAAAAAATAATTGCATTTGACTATTGTTTTTTTTTCTCTTTCTTTTTTTGGTTTTTCACCGATATTCGGTAGCCGTATTGGAGCCCGACTATATTCGGATTAGTGTCGCGTAGGGCCTATTCTAGGCAAGCGCTTCCTACCAAGAATTTTTTCATACCAAGGGCTCGACCTCGAGACCTCTAGTTAAGGGAGGAACAGTCTCATCCGTCACACCACATCCTTTGATTGTATATAAATATTGGTCCAAAATAAGTGTTAAGAAAACATGAATTATTATTTTTTCCAAATCTTTTTAATAAATGATATATACAGTGTTCTAAAAGAAGTCTTTCGATTGTTCAATAATCATTTCGAGGAGAGATAAATATTTTCTTCATGCGTCTATCAAAAGTTTAAGGTACACATTTTTTCACACCAAATGTTTAAATCAAATTAAATAATTTAATTTTAACAATTAAACGTAAAAAACATATCAATTAACCATGTTTAAGTGATAAATGTGCATATAGGAGATATAGTTGTATTTATTAGTGTGGTATAAACATTTAATGGGAGTAAAAGTTTTTAAAAGTTTAAAATGATTTGTAAGTAATATGGTATAAAGAAGATCATTTTAAAAGGTTAAAATGATTTTTTGCTGGGGGTTCAAAAAATCAAAGAGGATTGTTGTCAATGAGACTCAATCTAGGTGATCTATGAAAATTAGAAACCCCTCTATCATTAAGGTAAACTTTTAATTTGTGTTAAGGGGGTTCAACAGTTGATATATACACATAAAATAAAAATTTGATCTATATATTTAGTATATTGTCCGACAAAGGGGGTTCGGATAACCCCTGAGTTACAAGTAAATCTGACCTTGATTACACTAAGTTAATAAATGTATGTCATCTGCTTGTACATAGACTTATAACACTTAATCATGGGTGATTTACTTGTATTCTCACCTTGTTAAATCACTTAGCTATAATAACTAATTAAATTTATATGATTTGATATAAACACCCGTTAAAGTTACCTACATCCATTTATGATCGATGATTTAATTATAGTTAAATCACATGTATCCTCATTTTAATTCCTAACATCCGGGGTCAATATTATATGTATGTAAGCTGCGGCGAACGAGAACTGCTTGGGGTAGTAGGGGTACCTTGGGGAATTTGCTCTCCAAAGGATAGAGTTGACATTTCGTACTTTTCTGCTATTTTGATTGGTTAAAGTTTGTATTAGTACTGTAGCCTTTTCATAAACTTTTGGTCATGTAGACGAGTTTGCTCATCTTCTGTCCTCTTTAATTTAGAGCCTTACACGTGACTTTAGCCACCAAGTTATGTCAGCCATTATAGTGGACACACTGAAGCTTCACTTTTGACAATTAACTCCGACTCCTTTATCTTCGAATTGTTGCTACGTTTTATCCTTTGCAATACAAAGAAATTATTGTTAAAATATTTCTTGTAAACTCTATGCCTATGACTTTTGGGATGAATGCAGATTGAATTTAGTGGACATGAAGGGGATACCATGGAGAAAGAAAAAGAAGAACAGAACACAAGAAGCAGAGAAGGAAAAACAGAATCAAATATCTATGCTTCTTTGAGTTATTATTGTTTTTCAATTATTTTACAAATACTTATTATATTTTCAATTATCACTCTTTAGAATAACTATTCATCCAAATCATTCAAGCTAGGCTTGAGCACGGGCTATCACCCAACTAGTTATTATTTCTATTATATATAAGCGGGAAAGGTGGACGAACACATGCAGTTAGAGTTGTACAATGTGCTTTCTTAAGAATACTTTTCAATTCTTCATTACATTTTTATCCTCAAGCTTTTTATACCATGTGTACCCTTTCTATAAAGGCACGTATAGTGTACACAGTACACTTTTATGTTATTGGTACACGTGTTCCCTTTGTGGATTTTTTTCATTAATTCTTCTTTGCTCTGTTATCCGATTTTACATCCTATTAATTATTTTATTCTTCTTTGCAAAAAATTTAGTCTTTATACATGGCCAGCCTTTTAAACTTGTCATTATATTTCACTTAAATACTCAAACTAAGAGCGTTTTGGCTTGGTTTATAAGTTCATTGCTTTTGAAACATTTTTTGAGTGTTTGTTTAAGTTAATATTTAAGCCCATTTTGTCAAAAATAAGCAAAAAAAATAAGTTAACTTTGTTGGATGGACTTAAAAGAAATTATAAGCAAAAAAAAAAAAGTTAGGGTAGTCTAACTTATTTTTTTTACTTTTTATAAACTAACTTTAGATAAGCCAAGCTAAACGTCCAATTAATTTTTTGGGCTTATTTTAAGACAAAATTTAAACTTCTTACTAACCAAACACTTAAAAAATAAAAACTTTATAGGCAACATATAAGTCAATCCAAACGGGCTCTAAGTCTTGTTCCAATTGAACACCTCAATTCTTAATAAAGTGTTTCAATTAGACACCTTTGATTCAAATTTTGAAAAAAAGTAAAAATCGTTGTGTTTTAATTTGTCTATTAGGTAGTTAAGTTAACCACATTAGATATGCCATCTCCTTTAATTATACGCATTTAGTAACCCTAAAATTTATTACTTTATATTTCATTTGAGAATTTTATCTAGGGATTAAAATTATGGGATTTACACTATTACGTTAATCTTTCTAATTTTGATCTATTTGTAACGATTTTTGTAATCTATAATTATTAATATCAAAATTTATAATATAATTAATTTACCCCTTATTAACATTTTTTTTGTTTAATTAGTTTCATAAAATATTTTATTAGTTTTGCCTTTATAAAATCCAACATATACAACTATGGTTTTTATGTTTAGGTCTAAACAATCAGTTAACGCGAGGGATATCAACTTATTGGGATACATATCAATTATTAAACAATTTAAAGGAAAAGTTGAAATCAAAATATTAATTTTTCTCATATTCTTACTAATTTTCCTTTTCCTAGCGATGAACAACTTTTATTGATATGACAATAAGGAAAAAGTACAACTCTTTCCATCCGAAAGACTTCCATCATATGTTCAAAAGAAAATGGTTTAAAACAGATGGAACTTACTTGAATTAACGTTAACGTTAGAAGGAATATCTAATTTGTAAACTCATTTTTTTAAAATTATGACTAAAGTGATAGTACGTAAAATATATTTTGTATATGCTGCTATACACCCCTCCCTTTCACTTTATTTGTCCACAACGGACTTTGTGAACCCCTAAAGAAATAATAAATGAAGTGCTTATTTTATCATGATACCCATATTAATTGGTATATAGTCTTAATGGACTTGGAAAATGCTTTCGAATGAGTAAATAATGCTAAGGTAGGAAAAAGAAGTTATTTTTCTCTTAATATGCTAAAGTGGACAAGTAAAAGCAAAAATTTATTTTGTAGCATGATAGACAAGTAAAAGTGGTTGAAGAGAGTATAATAACAATTTGACCGTTATAAAGAGCTTACAAAATATAAACCTTAAAACTAAATAAAGCGAGAACTAAATTTAATAATATTTGTTTTACCGCATCGAGCATGTTGATTTGCTAGTATTATGAATAAGAGGGAATTGAGGAGCTTCATGTCAATGTGAATTGACAAAAAAGCCCTCCTATTCCCACTTATACAATTTGGGTTGACAGGGGTATTATTGTGATTGAAGATAAAATGAATTTACTGGCTAACAAAAAGAGTTATTGCAGCTCTCTTGAGACTTGAATTCCCTGAAATTGTAGGGGCCAGATTCTCTCCAGTCACAAATAAATTCCAACACACATACTAAAACATCTGGGCCCCATTTAAGTTTTCTATTTTAACACGTCTCTTACTTTCCCCTACTTTATAACTTCTCTTGTAGAGTCTGCAATTTAAATGACCCAAAAAATGGGTTTGTGAACATAAATAACGGCAAAAAAAAAAGTGACAAAAGTATTCGCGCGTTAAATTAATTATGCGCACTTAACCGTGATTAATTATTGAAAGTCGTATTGCACACTAATTTTCGTAACATAGGGTTATTTTCATTTTCACAACACTTTGTGTAATTTCAAAGTTTTGAAATTTCATGTTTTTTTCATACTTTGATCAAAGATTAGTCGTTTCAAAAGCTGTAATATCAATATTTTATATAACTGTATATCTTTTCCTCGTAAACAATAGTGTAGGCTCAATACATCAAGTATCCTAAACGTTTGGATAGTCGTTTTAGGAGTTGTAAAGTGCCCCGAAGTAAGTTTTGTTTGTTTGAAAACATGTTATCTTTAGGTTTAAGTGTTTTGTTTTATAAGATTTTGATTTAAGCGTTTTATTATTCAGTCAAGGCATTACTTTATTTCGAATATCTTCGAGTTTTTTTTTCATAATTAATTTAGGACGTCTAACGAAAGTTATTAATAAACTATAATAAAGACTAAGATAACTAATTATCATTAAGAAAATAATACCGCAAAAATATAATATTAACATAAATGTAAAATTTTATTTGTCTCCATAGGACAGCCAGATAATCTCCATCCACCACCGTCCTTCTCCATCCCCCTTCTTACTCTTAATAATAGGATGATCTATGTCATGATCATCCTTCCTTCCCTGGTAAGGCAACTACCATCGCTGGAAATTTGAGTCACTGGGAGGCTTCTCAAATGTATAATGGGCGTCCGTCTGCACCGCGAGACCATATACGACCCCACATGCTGTAAGCGTAATAGTGGTCACCAAGACAAGAGACGAAATGTGTGGGTCTCGGTTCCATACCAATCATAGCGTCACAAGAGTCTTCATCATGTCAGACCACCAGTCAGCCCAACGATGGTAGATCTGACCGATAAAGATATCTAATACGCGACGATGTGAGAGTAAATTTTAAAGATCAGCGTGTTCCACCCTGCGGGATGGAACAACGTACTGAATCTATCACCTCATCCCATAATAGCCGGGACCTATGGTATTTGCCCGAGATAAGAAATCTGATCATCGGGAGACTCGGATGAAGAAGGTTAGGATCAATGGAAGTGTTGTATTAATAATTTTTAATTATCATTAACATGTAATATTAATTATGTAATCCTTTATCAAAAAATTATACTAACTAAATAATCCTTTAACGGGAAATTATATTAACTATCTAAATTTGCGAATTAATAATTGTTAATTAATTATTATACTAACTACAATTAACTAACTAATATTATATTAATGATATTTTTAATCTTAAACTAAGGATGTTCAATCCTAAACCAAGAATTAACTACAATTAACTAACAAATATAATATTAAGGATAGTAAGGTTTAACTATTTCTAATTAACAATTGATGATTAATTAGACCACTAGTTAGCACATTAACACATAAAATTAGATAACTAATTAGCACATAAAATTTGATAACTAATTAGCAAATAAAATTAGATTAACACATAAAATTAGATAACTAATTAGCACATTAATAATTAACATGGATTAAACAATTTTACAAATAAATAAATATATTATTAGGAGATTAGTATATTTTCCTATAATCAAACAATTAACAAAAAATTAAAGATTAACATATCATTATCAAATAATTAATAATTAGCTAATCAAACAATTAACAAATAATTAAAGATTAACATATCATTAATAAATAATTAACAATTAGCTAATCAAATAATTAAAAAATAAAAAAAATTAAAAAAAAAAACGAAAAAAAGGCACTGTCCAGCCGTTTGTTGGCGTAATATTTTTTTTTCTCGAAATCCGCAACTATTAAACATTAATCATTCTTAGGATAATAATATATTGAAATACTGTAATAGAAAATTCATAGTAAAATATCTAGATTAAAAGTTGTTTTTGAGTTTTTAAAATTGAGTTCTACGCTGCTTTATTCCAAAATTCAAGTTTAAACATTGTTCGACTCGAATATCCAAGAATATTTCGGGTTAAAAAATAACACGAAAATGACGTTTTTGGAAGGTGGGACTTCGGCCTTTTAATGGCTGTTTTTTTTTTTTTTAATTATTAAATTGGTGGGGGACCGATTGTGTGTGAAAGATGGTGGGGCGTTTTATTAAATGCCTTTTGCGCACTAATTTGGCATTGTAGTCTTTTTTTTTGAATTAGTCTTGTAGTAAAAGGCACTTTTGTCACTTTTTTTTTTTTTTTTGCCGTTATTTATGTTCACAAACCCACTTTTTGAGTCATTTAAGTTGCGGACTCATAATTTTAGCCCTTTCTGATAAATACTTTTGTAATTTTTTTTCTATTGGTTGTTACAATATCTCATTGTAAGGGCTTTGCAAGTTCACCTTCAATACGTTAATGTCCGAATAATATTTTCTGTTATTTATGATGAACACAATAATAAAAGCCAAATACTTATTCTTAGTATTACATCTGTAACAAGACCACCCAATTATGTTTCTATAAAGAAAATTGACATCATTGATCTATAGGTGACAAAAGTGATAAAAACAATTTATCAAAGTTATATTTTACATTGATCAAAATTTCAAGCCCCCATTTTATCTTATCTCACGAATAATAATATCAACCATTTAACAATATAATAGAGAAACTTTTTCACTACTGTGGACATCACTTTTAAATTACATTTTAAAGAAAATAAAAGGCATTTTTAAGAAAACTTAAATTATGAATCTTTTTTTGTTACAAAATATAACTTATGGGTCAGGTTTTAAATTTTTTAAAAATTGAAATCACAAATTTGGAATTGAAATCCTATCTTTTAAGAGAATTTGGGATTTGAAACTAAATTGAAATTTTATTCAATGTCACAAAAACACTGAAAATTGACGCCTACTTAGTGTGTCAATCTTCAACTTTCCCCAAAATAATGTTGATATTACATTTGGATTGGGCCGTTCTCAGCACGGCTTAGCTGCCCCTAGTGGTGGTAGAGAAGTAAGGGTGTTCACGGTTTGGTTGAAAATCGATTCAAATAGAAAATCGAATCGAATCAAACTAATTAAATAAATTGATATTTATTTGGGTCGAGTTTGTTTTTGATTTTAAATTTGTAAAGATCGATAATATTTGGTTTGGTTTTGGTTTTAATAAAAGCAAACCGAAGAAAAATAAACGAATCGACAAATTTTATACATAATTTTTATAATTATATATATACAATGTATTAATTTTTATATATACTTTTAAATAATTTGTATACTATTTTAGCAAAATTTTATTTATCTCTAATAGGCTAAGGAACTCTATACCTTAAGCCTATTTTAAGAAAAGAAATCCATGAATTTAAACTCATTTATTCAAAAAAAAAAAAAAAAAAAAAAAACTATGAGATTTACCTAGATTTATTTTTTGGTATTTCTTATAAACTTTTTTCACTTAATTAAAACTTGTAGATCCTAAGACATTTTCTTCATAATCCAAGAAAAATACAGCTACCACAATAAAAGGGTAATAATGAACTATAAGTTAGAAAATGATAGAAAATTCTCTCCTAATTGTAGAAAAAAAACATGAAAGAGAAAAATACCGTTAGTTTTCTTAAAAACCAAAAATCGAACCAAACTGACTACAACCCAAACCGATGGCTATGTTTTATATTTGGTTTAATTTAGTTTTAATAATTTTAAAAATCGATTAAATTGGTTTAGTTTTGATTTTAACCCAAAAACGACCCAAACACCCCTAGAAGTAAGCAGAAGTTAACCATTTTGGTACTTTTTTTCATGTGGAGAAAAAACAATTGCTACTAAAACAACTTTTATATGCCTTAAAAGATTCTAAATTGTTCTCCTATCATCAGTTTTCTTCTTCTTTTTAACTCATTGTTAACATCATGGTTATGAATGAAAACTTTTTATCTTATTAATATCACTTAGCAAGTCAAAACAAAATTCACTCTCTTGATTTCGAGGATTTATAATTGCTCCTCCTATCTATTTTCGTTCCATAAATTTACAGGAACGAAAAAAAATGGCTAAATATAATCTCTTTAGAAAAGATTTTCAAAGATATTTCCAATAACCAAATTAATTGCTTTGCATCAAGACAGACTTCTTTTCTTTTCCTTTGTCGTACGTGGCGTCGTGTAATGCAGATAGCGGGGTCCAGTTTCCCTGAAAATGTACAAAATCAATTACTATGATGTACTTTTTTTTTCTTTTGGTCACATGGGGTTCATGTAAGAAATTTTAATATCTATAGATTAATCTATTATTATTAGTCTAATACACGATTCTGGGATCTTGCTTGATGAAGTTTAATATATCAATTTTCAAAAAGTCGTATCTTGACTCATTCACGATTCATTTAGGATCATCAAGAGTTCTACAACGATGTGTTCCTTTCTTTTTTCTTACGATTAATAATTGATGTAAAGGACGAAGCTATGAAATCTGTGAGGAATTTCAATAAATCTTTTTAAAATATTTAAAATAAGATAAACAACAAACGAGAATATATAATAATATTTCACCAATCTGTATGTATATGAAAAAAGCTAGTTGAGAATGCGTGATAAGATGATGGACCTAAATTTAATACGGGTTAGTATAAATACAAAAAAGAGCACGAGACTCACGACAAATATAAAAAAAAAAAAAACGAGCCAACATTCAGATTTAGGTTATAATTCTAAATCTCTTGATAACTGCTCCCTCCGTCCCAATTTAAGTATCTTACTTTCTTTTTTTCTCGCCTCCAAAAAAATGCTCTCTTTCTATATTTAGGATTGTTTCGATGCAATTCAAACATCCATGTTTCTTATAACCACAAGATACAAATGACATTTATTTACATTAGACTTATCTTTAATTTAAGATCATAAAATTTAAAAGTCTTTCTTTATATCTTAAACTCCGTGCTTAATCAAACTAAAATACATAAATTGGAACGGAGGGAGTACATAAGAGTGGAGAGAAGCAGAGGAAATCCCCGATTTAAATAAGGTACTTGAATAGTCATCATTCATCGAATTAAAGAAGTGAAAACAAAGACGTGGTGCATGAGAGATACACGAGGTCAATATAATAACGCTTTTGTTTTCGCTTATACATATGTATATATTCTTCCTCATCCTCTTCTTCTTCTTCCTGAAAACTCTATAACTAAGAGCTGTATAAAAATGGCGAGCGAAGAGGTGAAGGAGACGCTGTTGAATAAGAAAGAGCAATATGAGAATTGTCCGGGTTGTAAGGCGGAGCTCAAAAAAGCAGCCCAAACGGGTTTGCCCATTAAGGAGCTTTTCACTGTCTGGGTCATCGCGCGCTTAGCGCAGGTAAATTTACCTATCACTATTCATCCTCGCACTAACAATAATTTATATGCTATGAATTGATATCAACATTGAGTGCGTTTCATTGTCTTCCTTTAATTTCTTTGTAATACTGTCCAGCCTCAATATCTTCAAACTTTGCATGTATGTAAAAAATCCTTTAATATGTATTTTCAAAACCTAATAAACAAAAAGAATTGTACGTAGTTCATAACCTAACTTAAAATCCGAGTAGCTCTGAATACCATATTTTGCATTGAATAAAAAGAAAAAATGACTAATCTTAAGTGGACAGCTATTTCGAAGTATTTAGTTACTAAAAATTATCTTCTTTTTTTTTTCTAAATAAACGAAAGGAATGTTTTTCTTGAGAAGTACATTAAAAATTGACTCCCCTCGTTTATTGATAGAAGTCATTTTCTTCAAAATAGCTAAATGGGATCATATTTATTGTCTTTAGAAATTTATAGTAATTATTTTCATAATTTTTAATGTATAGTTCAACCATGTTTTTTAATATATATGTGATATTTTAAATCTTTATACTCTTCAGCAAAAAAACTTTTACTCATTAATATGGGGTACGTACATACATTATGCAAATAAGAACTCAGCCACGTAATTATTTTTAGTGATGCTTATTTATTTATCGTAAATCATTCGTTCCCAGTGAAAGGTAAATAAAATATACGAAAGTCAAATTTTAGGAAAAAGAAAAGGTAAAAAAAAATTTAGGGCGAACTAATAGCTTTTTCGTTGAAACTACGAACATGCTCCTCAAAATTATGTAAAACTGAAGATGTTCACACTAATGAGTACTGACTTATTAAAAAAAGTTTCCTCCATATATACTCCCTCCATTTAGTTTTAAACAAAAAGAATTTTAAGAATAGTTTAAATAAAATGTATATTTTACTATAATGCCCATATTAATGGTGTATAGTTTTAATGTACTTGGCAAAAAAATTAGAAAAAATGTACTAATGTTAAGGTAAGCTATTAAAAATCGAAAGTATTTAGTTACTAAAAAATTAGTCTTCAAAACTTTTTCTAAATAAAGTAAAAATGTTTTTCTTGAGGAAGTACATGGTTCAGAATTCCAAAATCTCATAGTTTTCAAGTCTACCCCATCTTTTAACTCTACTTCAACGGTATAATGGGTAATGTAGGATTGCATAGTAGTTCTCTTCACTACTGAAGATGAAATTTGGATTATTTTTTGTCACGTATCATTATTTACTTGGGTGAAATTGAAACGCTTGTTGCATAGGCAAATTCCCTTCAACTTTATCCCATAAAATCACTTGCACATAAAATTGACTTGATAATCATTCAAATTACAGGTGTACATAATTCGTGTTAGTTCGATTTCTTATTTATCAAAACAAATTAATCAGTCAGTTTGCTAAATTTATAACCAAATCAAACTAACAAAATTGTTTTTTTTTTTTCAATCTAGATTTTTACGATGTTTATTTTTTATTTTCAAGTCTCTTTTCCAATAAGGTCTGCACAATATAAAACATATAATTAGTGCTCCAAATATTTCTTCTATCTTAGTAAGATTAAAAAATATATATATGATGTTTTTCAAGAAAATAATACAAATTGAGAAATGACTCATAATATTGCCTTTCACTAAAATCTATGTCATCAACAATAAAGATAACGAAATCCATAAAACAAGTAGTACTAATTAGCCATATAAGTAATTGAATTTCTTTTGTTAGCATTAGTTTTGATGTAATTTAAATTTAAATTTTGTTTGAGTTACTGAGTAAACACTTAAACTTGTTGGACCATACCAAATTTTAAATCCAAACCTGAAATATTATATTAAAAGAGAGGAATTACGGAAAGTTTAAGAAATATTAGATTACATTATAACAAATATTTTTTCTGTGTAATATATTTTTAAAAATAGTATACATGTTGTCGGGTTTTTTGATTTCGACGAATTTTGGCGAGAGAGAGAGAGAACAGGAATCCATGGCTACATATTCAACCAATTTAATTTAGGTGGGTCAGAGCAGTGGAGCGGTCAATTCAATGACTGATTAAAATGGGCCATTTTTTTTTGTCACGTATCATATATTTACTTGGGTGAAATTGAAACGCTTGTTGCATTGGCAAATTCCCTTCAACTTTATCCCATAAAATCACTTGCACATAAAATTGACTTGATAATCATTCAAATTACAGGTGTACATAATTCGTGTTAGTTCGATTTCTTATTTAAAAACATTATTAATCAGTCAGTTTGCTAAATTTATAACCAAATCAAACTAACAAAAATTGTTTTTTTTTTTCAATCTAGATTTTTATGATTTTTATTTTTATTTTCAAGTCTCTTTTGTATATAAGGTCTGCACAATATAAAACATATAATTAGTGCTCCAAATATTTCTTCTATCAATAGTAAGATTAAAAAATATATATATGATTTTTTCAAGAAAATAATACAAATTAAAAATGACTCATAATATTGCCTTTCACTAAAATCTATGTCATCAACAATAAAGATAACGAAATCCATGAAAACAAGTATTTCCTATATATGATTTGGTATATTGAATTTTTGAAGAATGGCGTTAGTTTTGATGTAATTTAAGTTTAAATTTTGTTTGAGTTACTGAGTAAACACAAAACTTGTTGGACCATACCAAATTTTAAATCGAAAGCTGAAATATTATATTAAAAGAGAGGAATTACGGAAAGTTTAAGAAATATTAGATTACATTATAACAAATATTTTTTCTGTGAGAATATATTTTTAAAAATAGTATACATGTTGTCGGTAAGATTTTTTTGATTCTGAGGATCGACGAATTTTGGCGAGAGAGAGAGAGAACAGGAATGTGGCTTTTTACATATTCAACCAATTTAATTTAGGTGGGTCAGAGCAGTGGAGCGGTCAATTCAATGACTGATTAAAATGGGCCTTTTTTTTTTTTTAAATCTTTTGGAAGATTGGTTTCAAATAGAAAATTACGTCAACAATATCTATCGGCCGTATCACTTTAATTGGTTGAGTGACTTTATAGGTGACATAATAATAATTGAATGACTTTTCTATTACATAACAAAGAAAAGTGACTTTCTTATATAACTATTATTAATTGGTGACTATTTTATTACGAGATAAATAAAAGTGACGCACTAAGATAATCACTGCCATGAGTGTGGTCCTCCATAATAAGGACAAGGGTCATCAAAGTATGAACAATTATCATTCGATCAATTTTCATTATGTGATGTCATTTACAAAAACTGACAAAGAAAATAATTACACAAATATTCACAAGTTTGGACCAAAGCAAGTAAGCTTAAATCCCAAACTAACTCAAATACGTCAAATTGTTCGACAACAACAATAAAATTGATAACGTCCAAATCCACTCCTCAAAGTTATAAAGTGTGCACGATTGTAGATGAATATAATTTATTAATCCATGAGTCGGGATCGAATCCCACAGAGAACATTATAAAGACGATTAAGAAAGTAAAGGATTTATCACCAACTAAGCTAAGCCAAATACTTTTTCGATATTTGATTTTTGATTTAAAAACTAACAAAGATAAAAATAACTAGAAAGCGGGTAAAGTGATCAATCGCGTCACAAGCAAAGGAAAACAAGAGAAATTACTCTTAAGTAACCATCCAATATATTTTATAATTTTACAACTAAGAGCGAGTTTATGTTAATAGACAATGATTTCTGAAATCTCATTGAAAGTTTTCAAACTAAATCAATCAATTTCACTCTAAGCTTTTCCAAGCCTTAGAGTGTGAGTTAAACACAATCAATTTAACTTCAAGTTAACTATCCTATTCCTCGCTCAAGTTATTAGATGAGGTTTAAAGCCTCAAATATTTGTTAATTAATCTTTCCAATCTCAATTTTCCTCTTCCGAGCTCAAATCGAAGTAAATGTCTGAGCTCCCTTAACAAACATTAAAGATCAAGATTAATTAAAGAAACAAAGACTCTACTTATTAGAAGTTATGAATAAAATTGTTCAATGCATAAGCAAAATAAGAGATTTAACTCAACACTTGATAATGAATATTCTCATAAACAAGATTCAAGTGAGAGAATAAAATATAAAACACTTGAATATTAATACATAGAGTCATTGACGCGCTTAAAATAAGTACTTATAAGCAAAAAAAAAAAAATAATGAAACATCCGATTATTTTTTACCTTTATGTTTATTTTCAACTTATAGCTACTTTAGATAAGCTAAGTTTCAAAATAAAGTTCATAAATTATTTTTTTAAGGCTTATTTATGACAAAACGACTTTGTTTCGGCCAACCAACCACCAAATTAAAACAAATACTATAGTTAACTTATAAAAACAATCCAAACATGAAGCACACAAGAAATCAAGAAAGGATGCCGATTAAGAAATAAGCCATTAAAATGCCTCCAATCTTCTATTCAAGAATCAAGTTGAAACCCTAGCTTCCAAGGCTTGAAAATATGGCCAATTTCCCCCAAGTCATGCTCTTATAGCTCTCCAATTTTCCAACATCCAAATATGACCAAAAAACCCAAAACATTCAGTTCTGTCCTTTTTGCACTTTTAGCCACTTTTTTCGTTTTCTTCAATTTGGCATCGACTTGTTTTGCTTTCATTTCTTTTCCGATCACTTCTAAATCACATAAACTCGTAAAATAAGAAAGAAACCACAAGAATGCACTTATTCTCAAGTAAACATAACAAAAATCTAAAATTAAAGAAGAGATAAATGGATAAAATACCAACTTATCAACCACCGTTAGTTGCGTGACCGTGTGAGAAATAACTCCCAAACAAACTTGATTTTGACGCCTAATAGAATTTTAAATGAGGGTAAATTTGCACTATTTTTTGTAAAATTTATTTAGTAACAGCAAGAGTATAAAAAGGACTGAAACAGAGAGCAAAATTGAGTAATTTCGAATAGCATATTGTTAAATTTGAAGTTATAAACCTTTTCACCTCCTGTAATTTTAAATCTATACAACCTTGTTTTTCAAATGGACAATCAGCAAACAGTAA
>NC_081348.1:20014812-20055242 GCF_029784015.1 Lycium ferocissimum
AGAGTAATTGATCAAATTTGCGGACATTTCCATGAGGAAACACTTATTTCTGCATTTCTCAGGCCCAAGGGCCATTGCATAACAATTCATTACATCATTCCAAACCCATTTGCTTCTGCAGATTTTTTCATTATGGGCTGTGAGCCCCAGAAAGTTTGGGGGCTTAAGTTATTCAACTGCTGATGTTGGTGAAGTACTATCAATCTCAGGTGCAAGCGTATTTTCTCACAATATATATTCTTTTATTGTCAGATGAACCTTGTTTTCCATTTTTTACGAATTAATATCTCCACATCTTTTTCCCCCTATTCTCCATCTCTAAATGAGATTTGGAAGAAGTGGTTGCTGTACTGCAATGCATCACATGGTCAAATAAACACCAATTAAAGCCAACTAGTTAAATAGTAAAGGAACTAGTAGAATTTGATCTATGAACCCACAATGATGAATTTAATTTATAACTCAATAAAGGAACATGAGTCGTCTGGTACTGTCAATGATTATTGCCTACAAGTCCCAGCCCCATACTGATCCCTATAGATATTGTAACCACTAATTATTTGTTTATACTTTTCATATCTAATTGAGAGTTTAAGAGAAAATTTGGTGATGTATTGCACCAAAGTGTATCCCCTGATCCATCAAATGTGTCTAAAGTACATACTATGTTATTCAGAAGCATTCTTGTTCCAACTTTTTGGTTTATGATAACTGCTTCATTAATCAGAGGTATTTGTTAGTTCCTCTCTCTGCTTACGCCTCCAGTTGGAATATTTCTCTATATCGAGGTCTTTTAACCTAAATGGAGACTAACTCTATGTTGGCTGCGATTACAGAACATGTGGTCTTCATAGTCATTGATTGCGTATGTCAATGTCTCTGTAGAATGGTTCTTTATTTGGATTGCTCGTTCAGTTTTACATTCTTGAAAAGCATACTAGAGCATCTATGTAACGAGAATATTAACGTTCCCTTTGAGTTCAACCAAAATGAGGGAATTAGATTGGTAATCTATAGAAGAATTATCTCAGGCAGAAATTTATTGTGCAAGCATCTGAATCCTGTGCTGACTCGTTTGACATACATAGAATACATCTCATTTCATTAATTATACTGAAATGGTGTCGGTTTCAGGGTTTGGCGTTCTAGTCTTTCAACTTTCTTTGTATCCATGGATTGCGAAGTATATTGGCCCTATACTCATTGCTCGGGTTGCAGGAGTAAGCACTTGATTTGTACATTACATTAAACTCTTGAGTTCTCTGACCAGGCATCCTGAAAGGCTTGTAATATAATCAGGTTTTGTCAATTCTCTTACTGACGAGTTACCCTTATATCGCTATGCTGTCTGGGATCACCCTCTCTGTGGTGATGAATTTCGCATCCATGATGAAGAATGCTTTGTGTGTAAGTGTTTTTTTTCTGCTGTCTGTAATAATCTTATTAGCACTCAATCTGTTGTTGATGTGCATACAAAGTGCAATAGCAAAATCAAGATTATGCATGAAATATGGAATTTTTACTCTGCAGTGCATTTAGCAATGGAGTTTACTTAACCACTTGGTAGTCAGCGCCTTAAGAGAATGTTTTTTTTAGGACTTCTGTTTCTCCTTTTGTTGGGATAAACAACTTACTGGAACTGTCCAATATGCTAGGAAGAAGCTTTGTCTATCTTCCAAATCAGTAAATTTTCTTTAGGAAAATGATACAAAGAATCCAATAAAATAATAAGGAAATCTATTTGAGTTTTGAACTAGTAATTTATCACAAGTATATAATATACCAATCACGTGGAAGCAAAAGTTCTATGCTTGGACATTATTCCATGTCCTAATATTGTTAATCTCAAATTCTAACATTGACTTTGAATTGCCTCCAGATCTCTATTGTAACGGGGATGTTCATATTACAAAACAAAGCAGTGGTAAATCTTCTTTGCTCCCTCTTTTAAAAGCTCGATCTTGTAATTGTCAACTGCAGAAGCATTATATTTCCCATACAATATGCTTTATTTGGTCTTGGCCTGATATTGATAAATTTACAACCGCAGGACCAGCGACAAAGGGGAGCTGCTAATGGAATTGCCATGACAGCAATGTCACTTTTTAAAGCTGTTGGCCCAGCAGGGGGAGGAGCCCTGTGAGTTCACTTGTTTCCTAGTTGCTAATCAATTTCTAATTGATTAGAATTAAATAAATGAGAGCAAAATTGGATCATTGTTTCCGAATTGAATGTTGGACTTCAGAACGTAGAATATTGATCGATCTTGTCCTTGACAGATTATCTTCTTTTTCTGTTGATGATTGCAGGGGTGGGGAATTGAAATGTATTTCACATCTGTGCTTGAAAACTTGCAGATTACCTGGTTTTTGCCTTAGAAATAGAAACAAGCATCTGTTTTCTTACAGCTAAAGTTATCACTTTCTTGATTTTTGCAGCTTTTCTTGGGCACAAAAAAGGCTTGACGCTCCCATTCTTCCAGGTAACGATCATATATCTGTGTTCGTCGTTAAAATAACTGAGTTCAGTTGAACCCATAGCACATACATTGCACCCGCCTCTGCTCTTTGTTCTCTCCGATCTTTATATATGTTTGTGTTCTACACGAATGCAGGTGATCAAGTGGTTTTCTTTGTGCTGAATGTGATTATGGCACTTGGTGTGTTGCTGACATTCAAACCATTCCTAGTTGAAACACAAAATACTTAATTAGAGGAGAGGTTATGTATTATTATTATGATTATTTTTTTGTATCCTATTTTACGCGTCACATCAATTAGGAATTGAACTCACACAGCTACCTGAGTGTACCTCTGGACTTGAAACCCTGTCTTAAAGAAGTGGGTACGCAAGTCAATTAATGCAACACTTGCGGATTTTCCAGATGATTTGACCACCATGATGAATCAACTTAGACGGGAAATGACTTTTGCTCATTCTAAGCAGTTCAATTTCAATGAAATTTATCTACTTAGAAATCCTGTTTATGTCAACTCTTCTTTTATCAGTGCTGCATTTTATACTTGTTGGAGCTGTTGTACGTAAATTGCTATTGTTTGCTTTATCATGTTTAATTAAATGAAGGCAACTGTTTTGTGTTAGTTGTTCGTCATTGATTAATAAGAGAAGTAATAAGGGATTTAGAGGTTGAGTGGGCTCTTTCACTCAATAGATTAGTTTTTTGGATTTAACTCCTGTTCAATCTATAACATTAATAATAGATATTAGAGCAAGTTGATGAAGAGTCCGGAACCAAAATGACTCCAAAAAAAAACCTTTTGAACCAAAATACCCCAACAAAAAAAAGGTGACATAAGTACCTTTTAGTGCGCTAAAGGACTTAAGTAACTAGCGGTTAATTAAGTTCTTTAACGCAAAAATCTTGCGTTTAGAACAGTAATTTTTTTCTATAACGCAGTTATAGTATTTCGTTATAGCGTTATAGAAAGAAAAAAAAAAAATTGTCCAACTTTATTTTTTTCAACACTTAGTGTTTTTTTTCCATATTTTGACCAATGATTAGTCGTGTGTCAAGACTCGAAACGTCAATATTTTATATAGAACACGATATTTTTTCGCGTGTACAATAATGTAGGCTCAATACATCAAGGATACGTAGACGTTTGGATAGTCATTTTAAGGGTTGAAAAGGTGTCCGAAATAAGTTTTGTTTGAAAACTTTAGGTTTAAGTGTTCTATATACATAGACGTCTATTTTTGTTTGAAGATTTATTATCATTAGCTTAAAGTTTATTATTTTTAGGGTTTAGATTTAAGTGTGTTATTTTTTAAAGCGTAACTTTATTTCGAATATACGCGATTTTTTGTGCTCGGACGTCCGATTTACGAGATTTTTTTTTTTTTGCAACATATTCGAAATAAAGTTACGCATTAAAAAATAACACACTTAAGGCGACTTTTTTTTTCCATGCAACATCTTTTTATTTTAATAAATCTTTTCTTTGCAACACTTAGTGTTTTTTCCATACTTTGACTAACGATTAGTCGTGTGTCAAAACTTCCGAAAAATATTTTATATAGAACCCAATATAACATTACATTAAGGATACGTAAACGTTCGGATGTCGTTTTAGGGGTTGAAAAGGTACCAAGTAAGTTTTGTTTGGAAACTTTAAAAAGGTTTTGATTTAAGCGTGTAATTTTTTAAACAAGACATAACTTTATTTTGAATATAAATCTAATTCTAAAAAATATAGGGAGAAAAACTAGTTGTAAAGTGGTCAAACTTTAGATGATCATAACTTTGGGTTGGGATGTCCGTTTTATGCGATTTTTTTTTTATCTTGTGTATTTTTTCGAGATCTACGGGGGCAAACTGCCGCAAGGAGATTTGGCCGAGCCGATTTTTAAAAAAACACTTGTTATCCTATTCAATTTCAATTTTCCCCCAAATTGGCTTGAAGTTTTTAATTTTCTTTACTTATAATATGATGATTAGATTTCAACATAAAAATTCCGGGGCATTGAATGTCAATTTCACTTTTGTGGTTTCAATTTTTCAAAATAAAGGCGACTAATTTTCTCGACATATAAAGTTGACTCAAATAACCTTATAAAATAGAACACTTAAATCTAAAGTTTTCAAACAAAACTTACTCGGGCACCTTTTCAACCCCTAAAAAATAATGTTTACGTATCCTTTTTTTTTTTACATTACAAAAAAAATTATCATGTTCTATATAAAATATTGACGTTTTGGAGTCTTAACACACGACTAATCGTTGGAAAAGTATGAAAAAAACACTAAGTGTTGCAAAAAATAAAGTTGGCCATTTTTAGTATTTCTGCGTTAAGGACTTAACCGCGATATTCTTAAATCGCTTAAGTCCTTTAGTTTTTTGTATTTATTACTTTTTTTGTTGTTGGGGTATTTTGGTTCAAAAGGTTTTTTTTTGGGTCATTTTGGTTCCGGACTCGTTGATGAATGATATGATTGACGTTGCGACTCAAGGTTTTTTTACAGAGTAGAATTTTTCATATTGCTTTACTAGTTTTTTCTACGATTTTATGACTAATTTTTCATTTAGAAGTCTTATGCTTACTTGTTAATTTATTTTGATGGAATATATCTTAAATAAATTGTTAGTTAATTAGCCAATTCAAACTGCATGGGGATGTTTCATTTGTGTAACAAATTAGATTGGTAAATGATTTTTACTCATTCTAAATCTGTTCAAGTCCAATAATATTCATCTATTTAGGCACCCCAGTTTTTAGACGCGGTCGTTCAGTGGGTGAAATAAGGGATAACAATTTCGGAATAACGCTAGATTATTTTATCTTGTGTTTGATTAAATTTCATATTTCTAGATTAGTTATGTTAAATTTTGGATTAATTTTGTACAATTTTCAATGCTTGGTTACGATCTAGGGATAAAATATCAAAGTGACCATGATGTCTGTCCCTCACGCTTTTCTCCCAAAGTCCTTTAAAAAATCTAATATTAAAATAGAAATAAAAAATTATCCAGCTTATCTAGTGGAAAATTGAACATATATTTTATACACTCAGTATATCCCATTTAGTCCGATGAACTAAATTTGTTGCCAATAGAAATATATTTATTAAACAATTACATTACTATTTAATTCCCGTATTATAATTTCACCGCACATAATTTCGGTATACTTGTTCACCTATTCTTATGCAGTCAGACTCCTCTATAACGACATCCTCATATAACATTACCTCTCTATAACAACCAAGTTTTATGGAATCAATTTTTTAAATTATATTGTACCTCTATAATAGTTTTTTTTTACCAATAACAACAACAATCATCTTTATAATAGTACGCTCTTTGTAAAATTACTCCCTCTATAACAGATATCTTCTTTTGGTAATATAATGACTAATCATCTTTATAGAAATTGAATCTCTAAGATTACCAATAATGGAGGTAGAGATTTTGATCAAATATTTTGATACTTTATTAATAATCAAAACACTAATCTCTGTATTTATACAAGTAAAAATAATTGGTAATAAGAACTTTATAAATATATTTCAATGCAGCTAATTAATAAAAACTAATAAATAAAAATAGAGGTATATTCTGTGACAAATTCTTAAAAGATTATCTATTTATATTGTAAATGAATTTTAAATTAATATTTAAAAAATATTCCATTAATGAAAACCAAATACATACATAATATGTACTTAATGCATGTAATATTAACATATCAATCATAAAAAATAACATTACATTTTGTGATAAATTCATAAAAAGATTATTCTACTTATAGTGTGAACTCCAATAAAAATTTATAAATACCTAGGTTAAGAAAATAAATTTTATATAATATTAAAAGGAATTATATAAATGGAGGATTGGAAATGTCAAGGATAAAATAGACATTTCATAGGATTAAGAGGGTCGGGGGGGGGGGGGGAGATGTCTATTATTCACGGTTGAGGGGGTGTTTGATTTTTTAAAGCAAAGTTGGGGGTGTAAATGATTTTCAGCGTATAATATTCATCATAAAAGATTTTTCTTTGCTATGCAAATGTGATTAAGCTTAGAATTTGACAATTAAAAATAAAAATTTAGATTTTATACATCTTTTTTGCCTATAGCAACAAGATATTGTTTAAATATCAATACAGTTATAGGTGTATAACAGTTATTTGTTATAGCAGCTAAAAAATTTCGAACCCTACAATTATGTTATAGTGAGGTTTGACTGTATATAAAGGGCCTGGACACATACCTTTTGTACTTATTGGAGCTGTGGTTTGCAAAATTACTTTTCTTTGCTTTATTAGTACTAATTTAGAGAAGCAAGACCACAAAATTTTGCTTCTTGTTGCTAAATTTAACTCTATAAAAAGTATTATAAGTTATAACTCTTTTCATATCAGGGTTAAATCTATATATAATATAAAGCTAGGCATTGGCAAAGGAATGTGGCACCTCTCTATGGCCTCTATTGGTATTTATCTTTTTTCTCAATTTTTTAGCATTTTTCGTATCTTTTCCCATTTATGTGCTCTATAACAAAAAATCACTACTTTAACTCTCTTAATTATATATTTATATCTATCTTTTACTATCCTATTTAATAGACTTCATTATATCACTGTAATTATTTGTACCAGTTACAAAAAACCTTTCACCTTTCCATTTAATTTCCCCCACTAAGATAAAATGATTCCTCCACTATGTTAAAATCCTCATTGTAACATTTAGCAGTTGAATAATGCTTTAAGTTGGGTTTTAACAAATAAAGGAGAATGGAGGAGGGGGAGCACGAGATAGACGAGCAAAAGGTTAGTTGATTCTTCTTTCATCCTCTTTTGACCTTAGCAATTAGCAAAGGCAACAACTCTTCCTTTATTTTTTCTCCCTAATTGGTGGCCAGATTCAACAAATTTGTTGTGGTTCTACACGTTTTGTTGTAAAAGAAGTTACTTAAGTTTCATCTCCCTTCACTTGGTTGTTTTTGTATTACTTTCCAATGTTTTGACTATCTCTTTTTATATGTTTTTGCTTAAAAAGTTGCACGTCTCAATTTTCCTGTAGTTATATTGGAACTAGTGAATATCTTGTGAAATTATACCGAATTTTTTTGTTAATTTGAAACTTTTTAGGAATATTTTGGAAGTACAAAAATACAAATATAAAAGGAAAGATATACATATGAGAAAAAAATTTATTAAATGATTTTAGGAACTTTACATACATTAGTTATAGTGTAATCTTTGTTTAGTAGATATATCTGGTTACAATATGTATATTTATTTAGAAAAATAATTATTTATTTCTCTATATGCTTGCATAAAAATGTCTTGGGTACATGCATGATTACTAATTTTGTTTTTTGGATTCGTTACCAATTTTATATCTTTACATTGTTATTATATCTTTCACTACATAAAATATGTATTAATGGGGAACCAATAATCATTCAATCAAACACTACCTTATCCCCTCTAAAGAGGGGAAAAAATAAAAAAAACTACGGCACCTTTTGTGCAAGTGAGTTCTTCATATCAGTGAAGGACGCAAGTTAAAAAATTCACTAATGAACCTAAAAACTTTGATGTATAGAACTAAGTATATTCATTTTAAGGTTAAACCTGTATATGGCAATTCAAGATCTTCATCCTTTGAGCTTGAAATTATCCCATTTATTGTATCAACTACTTTCTTCTTCGATCATCACCTCCATATCCATGTCTTTAAGATGAACGATCGTGTCTCTTCATCTTCATTTGTCTCAATCACTGCATCTTTTCCTTTCTTCTCTATCTCTCTATGAACCACATCTGGAGCAGACGTGACGGCAATGTAGCAGGTCACAACATCGTCAACAGAAGGATGACCAAAGACGAAGACGTTGCCGCCCCGCCCCAAGAAAACGTTGCAGCTGCTTGAGCGTCGCATCTATTGACCAATTCCATGGCTTGCGCAAACTAAAAAGACCTAGTCGACGTTTTGTAGAAGGGGTATGCCTTTTAGCTTTATCGTCTATTCATTCGATTCCAACCTTTGTGCGTACCATGGTTGGCAAACGGAAACAGCAATAGATAGATATTAACCAATAAAAGACAATGGCTCGTTCTCTTCGACTAACAAAAACTCTCTTTGCAGCCAAAGTATAACAGACCGCTTCGGCGATAAGCTTTAAATGTCATTTGATGCACCGTTTCGGCATGCATCGTTAATTAATGGCATCCTATTGAATTAAGGAATGCATGCACCGTTTTACAAGCCGTTGCAATTTTTTTTGTTTTAGAAATTTTAAACGGGTGCGTACAAGAAAATGGAATTAATAGCCAAAAAATTTGAGCAAATAGATAAATGCAATCTTGAGATATGAGGCCTGTCATTACGCTTTTATATATATATATGATTTGGAGGTACTTAATTATTGCCTTAGCTGTATAGTATTTTTCGTCAATCTTGACAATTGAGTTTTTCCAATCAAGTGCTATGTGAAGTAAATCCGAAAACCAAATGCATGGACATGCAGGAATAGTTGGCTTGCACTAACTTTTTCATTTCAATTTCTTCTTTTTCCTCGAGGTAGGCTTCAAGTGTTGCCTTTTCTCTTATTTTTCTGTTAATGTCTTTCTTTCTCTTTCAAATGATCGAACGGTTCAACAATAATTTTTTTATCTTTGAGTTTTGTAAACTGAAAACGCTTCATCACTTAATTATTAAATTTGAAGGGAGTTCTTCATTGTTAATAAGCAAAGTTGAAGAAATTGTTGCCAAGACTCTTGAAATTAAATTGGAGGAAAATGATTGTTTTGTATAGTGGTGTGTTAACTTGTTTTTGGTGCTTCTAATAAACATTAAATAACCCGACTCCACTTACTTTAGTTATTTCCTTTTAAACATTATTTCTATGTTTAATTCTCTGATGTTTTGAATGACTAATCTATGTGAAGATGTTTTAGATATACTAATTCATTCTTTCTTTAGAAATATACAATTAAACACAACTTATTAATTTTCTTTGCAAAATCTAAAAACAAATTAATATTATAAGTTGTTTCTAAATCTTCAATCGAGTATAATCTAAATGTGTCAACGATGAATAAATATCTTGCTTCAAAACACAAAATGTTTTCACACTTTTGATTTAGGCCCTTTATCGTTATGCCGCCGTAGCTATTTCTTTGCTTAAAATAAAAAGTGCATTTGACCAACAATAGTATTTACCTTTGTTTATCAATTTTCGGTCTTTTTATCTCATTATTTTATCAATAATTTATTGTAGTATTCACAAATTAATTAAAAAGTAGACTCCTGAATGCTTGTTACCGTTACAACCTTTCATTAATCATATTTATGGACAGTTACATTATTCTATGATAATTCATATTTATGGATGATAAAGAATCTTTACTCTTTACAAGTCACTAGAGTTATAAATATTTACAAGAACTTGTCTTAATTGTCATCTGGAATCTGTAGGTAGTTACTCATCTTAAAAGTCACAGAGAGATAACTTTGAAAGGTATGTATTTGGGGGGAGAGAAAAAAAAAATGAAAGGTATGTATTTGGGGGGAGAGGAAAAAAAAGATGAAAGGCATAAGTTTATATTTTTGCATTATGATATCTCATAAGTTATGCTCTCGTAAAGATCTTATGCTCCGCTAGGCATAATTTCAATTTAGTTTGAAGGACAAAAATTAAAGACTAGTCCACTTGAAGGCCAAAAATTGAAGACCAGCCCATTTGAAGGACAAACCGTGCAATTTCTTCCATGATGTATTCCTTTCTCTTTTCTTACTATTATTATAATTTTTTTGTGCGGAATGCCCTTCAAAGGCACTGGTCTTTAATTTTTTCCCTCAAATTTGAAATCTTTAATTTTTGTCCTTTGCCTAAAAATTCATGGGTTTCGGGTTCGAACGTCAAATATTAAAAAAGAAATTGCAAGCCAAAAGTTTCGGGCAAAATTAGGCATATCCGGGCAACGTTAGGCCTATTCAGGCAAAGTTAGGCCTTAAGGCCTAATTTTGGGTAAAAGTCTCTGCTTGAATAGGCCTAATTTTGCCCGAATATGCCTAAATTTGCTACAAATCTCTGCCTTGCGATTTTTTATTTTATTTTAATTAAGCCAAGGTTCGAACCCAAAACCTCGGGGTATTAGGTGAAGGACAAAAATTAACGACCAACAATTTGAGGGGCAAAAATTAAAGACCAAAGCCTTTGAAGGGAAATCGTGCAAATGACCCATTTTTATGCTCTTAAGTATTATGAAATGGGTCATTTGCACGATTACCCTTTAAAGGCACTGGTCTTTAATTTTTCACCCTCAAATTGGTGGTCTTTAATTTTTGCCCTTCGCTTAATATCCCTAGGTCCTGGGTTCGAACCCAGGCTCGGTCAAAAAAAAAAAATTGCTAGGCAGAGATTGTAGCAAAATTAGGCCTTAAGGCAAACCTCTGCCTTAAGACCTAACTTTTGCTCCAAAATTAGGTTTATTGAGGAAAAAGTTAGGCTTTAAGGCAGAGGTTTGCAAAATTCCAGCTAAGTAATTTTTTTTTTTGGGCCTTAAGGCATAAGTTGAAACCCAACTTATGTCTTGCGAATCCAAACTCTACCTTGCGAATTTATTTTTCTAATTTTTAACTGTGCGGGAGTTCGAACTCGAAACCAAGGAGTTTTTAGTGAAAGGCAAAAATTAAAGACCAGTGCCTTTGAAGGGCATTCCGTACAAAAAAATGTTATGAAATCTGTAAGGAACTTGAATAAATCTTCGTCAAATGTTTAGAATAAGATAAACAACAAATGATAATATATAACAATATTTGACCAATCTATATATAGAAACAAAGTTAGGTATAGAAATGTGACATGGCACCTCTCTATGGCCTAAAACCATTTATCTTTTTTTTTTTTTTTTTTGAATTTTCTCTCATTTTAAAATTAATATGCTATGTATTAAAAAAGTCAAAAGTCACTCTCTTAGTTTTTTCAATTACACATTTTCCTCCACCTCTATAGCCGTTGGTTATTCTTCCCTAATGTATTAAACATTCAAATGCCACTATCTTAATTTGTTTAATTACACTTCTTATATATCTTAATTATACCTTTTTTTCCACCTCTATAACTGTTGGTTATTCTTCCCTGAAATTCGACATGGCATTATTCCATAGGAATGTCAAAACATGTTGTGTGCCAAAGGACAATCGTTTATGCACTGCCATCACTACCCGGAATGCTCACAGCCAGATAAACAGTTACAATCGTTTCAGAAACATCAGGAAAAAGGTCCGGGAAATGTGACTTGCACAGATATTATGTACTACTATAGTATTACAATATATACCTAATGAGTTTGCTCACAACAGAACCTTTTTTTCCATAATAATAATAATGTTGTAAGACCTTGAAAATGGTAAGAACAAAGAAGAGAAGATTTGACAAGCAGGCTACTTCAAGTCTTGAATTTAGTGGAAGGCCACTTAAATTCTTTTTCATTTATTTTTTGGGATTAGGGTTTAGAAAAGGAGGCATGGGGTACATTTCATAATTTTAAAAAAGTTTGAAGGTTTTGACTTATACACTTAAGTCCCTCCGACTTGTATTAAAATAAACAAAGTCCCTCTCTCTCTCTCTCTCTCTCTCTCTCTCTCTCTCTCTCTCTTCTGTCCCTTTTACTTTCCCAAATTTGAACTCTCACAAGCTTCCAACCCACTCTTTCTCTCCCCTAAGCTTCGATATTGTTCAGTCGTCATCCCCAGGTATTTTCTTTAATTTTACAACTTTGTCAGAGCATTTTGAGCTCCATATTGCCCTGAAAGTTGTTGTTTTTTTTCGATTCATGGGGTTCATAAAGTCCCAATTTTTTTCAAAATTTTCGAAGTTTAGCCTTTTTTTTGTCAAAATATTTGTTATTTATACTTATTTTGTTTGTGTCGATCTTTCTTTTTCTGTATGTGTTATTTATACTTATTTTGCTTGTTTCGATCATTATTTTTCTGTTTTTGCTTATGTATCACTTATTTTGCTTGTTTCGATGTTACTTATTTTTCTTGTTTCGATCATCCTTTTGTTGTTTTTGCTTTTTACAAATGCATTATGGTCTATTACTAGACTTTTGGTCGATTATGTGTTACATCACTATATTGTTTGTTTGTATATAGATCATAAAGAATGCCTAGATGTAGAGGAAAAGGAGGAAAAATACTCCCCCGTTCTGCTGAAATGGTTCAAACTCGTTCTAATGCGAATCTTAAAGATACAAAAAGAAGAGGTGATCAAGAAGTAAGATGAGATGGAAAAAGAAAAAAGACTATAGAAACTGATAGTGAGGCCTACTCATACACCATGGAAGAGCATAATGTGGATGATGATCAAGGTGGTAGTTATGTTTCTGAGGATGGTTCACAACAGTATGGTGCTGATAAAAGATACTGATCCCCTGTCATTGCCATATTGTGCAAAGACTATTAATTTGGAGAAGTATGATTTAGTTACTTGGTTGGATGATTATGAGTTTTTTCCAGTAAAAGTTTTTGTGAGGAGCAAGCTGACGGTGTGAGCTGAATTTAGACAAGTGTTGAGAGACCAAAAACTAAGGAAAATGTTCAATTGTTCATCTTTTGGTCAGTTTAGAAAATTGTCAGAACAGTTCATCAGTTTTAATAGACGGATGGTCCACATTCTGCTTCTTCGTCATGTGGATGAGAAAAAGAAGTGTGACATGTGGTTCCTAGTGAACGACAAACCTGTGTGTTTTGGCTTGAAAGAGTTTGCATTGATGGCCGGTTTAGATTGTGGATCCTATCCCAACCAATCTAGAGAGGATAAGGCACTTAGGAAAGGGCCAAGATTCTGCATAAAGATTACTCGGAACAAGAAGATTTCACCATCAAAGCTATTGGCGGTGGTAAGGGGGCTTAGGCTAAGCAAAGAAGAAATGCTTAAATGCCGTCTTATGTGGTTTCTGCATGTAATCTTGCTTGCCAAAGATACTCAGAAGGGTGTGGAGCATGATATGATCAAAATGGCTGACGATTGAAATTCTTCCATAGCTTTCCTTAGGGAAAGGAATCATTTGAACTCACCTTGGAATACTTGAAGCACAAGGTAGACGTTCCTAGAAACAACCAAACCCACGCTGATAAGAAGACTACATCATATGCCCTCTACGGCTTCCCCTGGGCATTCATGATAAAAATTATAAACCATAGGTATAGTAGAGTATAGACTATGTGTTATTTATTTTTACACTCTGCGATTATTTGTGTCATTACAGGCCTGGATTGAACAAGTAGGTCAATTTCCATGGGCTTGGCGATCCTTCATCATCTCATCTCTGAGTGCATCGACTTGAGTTCTCACAGATCACTCTCTGCCCGTAGTTTCTCAATTTCTTCTTCTGCTTCTCGACCTAAACCTGGTTCTTTCGGTCGTTCAGCTAGTTGGGCTTTTAGAAGGGCATTTTCCTCCCTGAGCTATTTGATCTCTGCATTTGCTGCTTCTTGGGCTTCAATTTGAATTAAGAAAGTGGATGAACTATTAGCACCTGGTTCCTGTGACACAAACTCACACTCCTTCAAGGTAGCTAGAGAGAACACATGGTCCTTAGTTCCTAAGGAAGCTCTACCAGTTCTTACATTAAAGTGCACAAGGACTTTCATTAAGAAAAATCCATAAGGGAGACTAGGTCCTCCTTGCACGATTCGTGCCACCTTACTCATTCTCTTGATCATGATGGCCGACAAGTTGATTGGTTCAAAAGATGTTAAGGTTTCCATTAGAACCAAGTCTGTCACCGTGACGGTAGTTCGTCCCTCTATCCTTGGCAAAAGCACTTTGCTGACAAACTCGAAGACTAGTTGATGCTCAGGCTTAAGATCATTCTTACAGAGACTAGCTTTTGCTGCTGACTTTGCAACTTTGACGATGACCTTTTTGAAATCTGGAGATCTCTTTGCCTTTCTGACCTTTAGTCCCGCTATCTTTGCTTCCAAGATTTCCCCAAGTACCGACTCAATAAGCACAAACTCTCTCACTAGGTTTTGAAGGAACGGGTGTAGGCAAGGCTGAATTTGCTTCATTTATGCCATGATCAGAAGAAGTTGAGGGCCTTGAGGATGATGATTTGGACTACATTTGCTCAGGCTTGATAAGGATTGGTGATGTTTGATAAGCACTTGGTGACAAGACAGAAATGTGAAGAGTTTAGGCGAGTATTGTATGAGAGAGATGTACAAATGAAGTCCTGAAGTTCAAAGATTTGGGAAAGTGAAGAGAGAAAAGGATAAGGGGAAACGTCTTTTAAAGAGGCAGAGGTGGCACTTTAGGGTAGGTGTAAGAGGGAACAACTGATTTGTTCATGAAGGAAGTGACAATTTGGCACAAACACTCTTTTGAATTTTATTTTTTTTGGAAGAGGAAAAGACACATGACATATCCGACAATTTTCGCAATTCAAATACATTTATGAGTACTGAAAGAATTACTGGCCTGAGATACATGGACCTGGTCTGTGATAAGAATTTTTGAAGTATCAAGCTATCACTGTGAACTGTGTAGAATTGCTTATGCTTGAATTCTCCTGATCCTTCCATGCATGTATACCTGTAATGGTACAGAAGTGAACTAGATATAGCCAAAAACACTTGTCAGCAGTGTTGACACCTAATTTTCACCTCATAAAATGCGTATTTTAATTTTCAAATTTTCCGGGTCCAAAACGGAGTAAGGATGCCCTTAAAATTTTAAAATTTTAAAAATTCCGAGAAAATTACAAAAATTGACGTTTAATTATTATTTTCATAAAAATTAACAATTACAAGAAATTACAAGTTATTTACTTTCACAAACGTGATTTGAAAAGAAGATACATATCCCGCTCCGTCTAACTCGGAAAAATTATTAATTAAAAACAACGTATGAATTACGGCTCATTTTGACTGCATTTTTTCACATTTTTAAATATTGCTCAGAAGCATATCAATATTAGGCTCGTTTTGAAGCTCATATTTTAAAACGACGTATTATTATTTTTATTTCGTCAAAATATTATTTTACGAGGGGCGTATTAGACTAATTAACCTAAACTATATAAACTATGCTACATTTTTATAAAAATAAGAAGGGATTTATCCATTTGGACCTTTGTTGGTACTATTTGGATAAGGTCTTTTTTTTTTTTTTGCGGGGGGGGGGGGGGGAAGTACTACCAATTGGCCTATTTTTGTCCATAGAATTCTAAATGCTTAGTTGGATGATTTTGAATAAGGATTTTGGGGGAAAAGATTTACCAAGTACATTTTTGTCCATAGAATTCTAAATGCTTAATTGGATAATTTTGAAAATTTAAATAAGGACTTTGGGAAAAGTACGGCCGCTGGCCTATTTTTGTCCATAGAATTCTAATTTCTTAGTTAGATGATTTTTGAGAATTTGTATAAAGATTTTGTGGGAAAAAGCTATGGCACATGCCTATTTTTGTCCATTCATGGAATTCTCAATTGGCTTGCCTACAAATAGAAGAGATGGACATTAACAAGAGGAGGAGATTTTTTTTTTTTGGAGAGAACATTTTTTTTTTTGGGGGGATGTTTTTTGGAGAGAGAAAAAAAGGGAATCTTCTTTTTCTATTTTTGGGAAAAAGAGAAAAAAAGAGAAAAAAGAAAAGAAAAAAGAGAAAAACAAAAAGAAAAAAAAGAGTTCAAATTTGGCATCCTAAAAGCTAAAGTTTGATTTATATATTCAAAGCTTAGCAACAAAAGATATAAATATAAGATATACATATAGAAAAAGAGGGGGAAATTTTTCAAAAGAAAAAGAGGTTTAAAGATTTGTGAAGTGTTTGGTGCTTGAAGTAGATTGAACTAATCCTCATTTTGATCGTTAGGTTACCCCATCAAAAGGTAACCTCTTAGTAACCTCTTATTCTATCCTTTATTTCATTTCTAGTTATGATTATATATTTATTATGATACTTGTGTTAGTTAAAAATAATTCTTTGCTAGCTTAGTCTTGTTTGATGATTAAATGGATATTATGTGAATTTGATACCATTTGAAAAAATGAAAATAAATTAGAAGTTTGATTTAGACAATGTTAAGTGATTTTAGGTTAGATAAATTGATATCCTTTAATTCATTTCTAGTTATGATTATATATTTATTATGATACTCATTTCAGGGGGTTCATAGAACCCTCGGCGAAAAAAATTATGTATTTTATAAAATTATTTTATTATGTATATATAGTGTGTTGAAGTTAGCCTTTTGGAATTTTTGAACCCCCTGGATGAAAATTCTGGCTCCGCCACTGATGATACTTGTGTTAGTTAAAAATAATCCTTTGCTAGCTTAGTCTTGCTTGATGATTAAGTGGATATTATGTGAATTCGATACCATTTGAAAAAATGAAAATAAATTAGAAGTTTGATTTAGACAATGTTAAGTGATTTTAGGTCAGTTAAATTGATAGAAATAAGAAAAAATTTCATCCTTTATTTCATTTTAAGTTATGCTTATATATGTGTAGTTGAAAAGGATTAGGTGCTAGCCTAACTTTGTTTACATGATTAAGTGAGTATCCTATAGATTTATTACTATTTGAAAAAATAAAAATAAATTAGAAGTTTGATTTAGACAATGTTAAGTGATTTTAGGTTAGTTAAATCCATAAAAATAAGAAAAAGAGATTCCATCCCTTATTTCATTTTAAGTTATGATTATATGTTATTTGTGGTGCTTGTGTAGTTGAAAAGGACTATGTGCTAGCCTAACTTTGTTTACATGATTAAGTGAGTATCCTATGGATTTATTACTACTTTTGACAATATTAAGTGATTTTAGGTTAATTAAAATTGATAAAAATAAGAAAAATAACAGCTTAAGTTAGAATTTTGACACTTTGTTGATAGGTCTAGTGTGATTTATTCATTCTTGTTAGCTTTTGATATATATATATATATATATATATATATAAAATAAAAAAATAAAAAAAACTTTAGTTCTTGTGAGTTTGTTACTAATTCATAGCAACTATTGAGCCTTTTGCATAAATTTCCCTTTTATTTATAAGTATGATAATTATGGGCTTGGTTTAAAAGTATTGTAATTAATTTATTTTTTTTGGCTTTGTAAATTAAATAATTGACCTCGGCCTATTACTAATATTTTGTACACCTATCTTTTATGACCTCCCCAATTTGTTTGTGGATCTTTCGAGGCCCACTAACATTTCTGGATCGAGTCAATCCCTATCATGGAAGGACTAAGGCATTGGAACATAATTTGGAGCGAAAATATTTATTTATGCATTTTTGTATTGGGCTTGGTCGGCCCAATTCCCTACTCTTTATATTATTTACTTGATTATATATATGTATGCTTGTATATAAATTGGAACCTTGAATGAGATTATCACGCCTAAGAGTTGCTAAAATTGATTTTTAATTTTTTTTTTAAAAACCGTTTAGGCAAATTTAGGATTGCGGATGATTT
Source organism: Lycium ferocissimum (assembly GCF_029784015.1). Taxonomy (NCBI): domain Eukaryota; kingdom Viridiplantae; phylum Streptophyta; class Magnoliopsida; order Solanales; family Solanaceae; genus Lycium; species Lycium ferocissimum. The sequence continues at coordinate 20,032,779 of NC_081348.1, forward strand.
TGAGGATGTTGGATACCTTTGATATGATTTTGAACTTATAGGCAAACTTTAGGACTACTATGATTGATTTGAAACTTGAGTTGGAAAAGATGTTTTGTAAACTTAGATTATCATTTTGGGTGAATTGTTTTGACTATTAAAAAGGCTAATGAGTTAACTTTGAGACTTTTTGTAAAGATTAAAACCAAGAATTGGATAAAAGTTCTAAAAATATGGCTAACCTATGGAGTATATTAGTATGCCTATAAAAACTATTTTCTATACTTAAAAACATTTTTTCTAAAAACCTTTTTCTAAACTCCTCAGTAGGCTTACGTAGTGTTCTACTTGGTTAACGCCTTCGGGTTTTAACCTGGTGTTCTAGTCCGAAATCCAAAAAATGCCCAATTTTGGGCAAAACTATACCATTTTTCGTTTCTTGAAAAGGAGTGTTTTTTGCATGAATGACTAATTTCTATTTGCGAAAATATGAAACAAAAACTATTTTTATCACAAGCAATTTATATCTATAAAGGCATACTATTAGAACCCGTAGGTCAATCGTATTTTACGGATCCTTAATACCGGGGTGCCTGACACTTTTCCCGGGGGATCACCAGAACCCTTATCCCCATACTTTGGTTAGATTATGATTCTTTTAACATTTAACCGTTTTGAATGAACCCTTTTCGAACTGGTTTTCCTAATTTTCTAAAAATTAGGTGGCAACTCTAAAATAAGTCAATTTAGAGCACCATCCACGTAGAAGTATATTTTTTCCTTTTTTCCAGTACGATTGACAACCGTAATTCCCCGATACACTTTTCTTTTTAAATGAGGTAAGTGCAGCTATGAATCGGAAAAAATAGAACCGCTACAAGCGTTATGTACCTTTTCACTTATTGTAGCCATTTTGAGTGATGCCTTTATGCAACATTATTCATCAGAGATCCTTCTTTTTATCATCACACCACACACCTCATGCTATAAGGGCTTTGAGGGGAGACTTCTTAACCATAGCCGCACCTTGAGGCATCCGCAGCTCACGCCTTATGCTGACTGCTCCTTCTTTCTCCTACCCTATTAAGCGATACTAGTGATTGGATTTGGGAACCCAAACCAGCTTGGGTCCTTTGTAGTTATAGAAGGGGTGAATCAGACTCCTTTTAGCCCATACGGGAAGCACATTCCTTCTCTTCTTCAAATGTCTTTTCTTTTGAGGCTCTGTTCCTTTCACTCTGGTTCCCTTCTTGACAACACTCCTATTCTTTTGAACAACGTCAGTCTTTATCTTGTAGGATTTGGTGATGAATTATTTGCCCGCAAGGAGGAAATGGCTTCTCTTTAGTTATGGGAACATGTTTGCTGTGGAGATCATAGGACATCTTCTCCTTCTCAAAGCCAAGTCCTCTTCTGCCATTTCCATTTTTCTCATTTCTAAAGAAGATTGTGTCAAAAGACCAGGTCCACTTGAGAGTTTTGTCAAGGTCAAACTTAGCCCTTTCCAGATCGTTTCTTAGCAGTTCGTTCTTCTCAATTTCAGTAGGAAGACTTGAATTTACTTTCTTTAGTTCGCTCTTCAAGCTCTTAAGGAAGTCTCACTTGCTATTCCTCTTCTTTTGAAGTAGGTTTCCATCTCTTTTCCCACTTGACGTTCTAACAAGATATTTTGTTGGTTTGTCTCAAACACCTGTTTCTCCATTTCTTTTGTTATCACGCACAGGTCCTACTTATCCAGTTCTATTTCATCAAAGGTAGGATTCAGCTTCTTTCTCTCAGCAACCAGGGCATAATAAGCATCAATTAACACACTTGACAGTGATATGAGTTTTTTCTTAGAGTAATCTCATAGGTTTTTCTTTACATCGAAGAAATTTACTTTTTTGTTCTCATCATCAGCATCACCCGTGTCAAATTCAGCCGTAAATGCAAGGTTTGACTTATGCTCAGTTGTTCCATTGTCAATTGTTATCATGGACAAGTCCACCTTGTCATTTTCATCCTCAGACTCACTTTAAGAGTCTCCCCAGGCTGCAAGTTCTTGCTTCACAATCTTATCAGCGGCCTCTTTCCTTCTGAAACTCCTGTCGGGGACCTGGTTCCTCTTGGCAGGTTTGTCATAATTGTCCTGCCTGTTTTGTGGATAATTTTCCATAAAATGACCAGGTTTCCCGCACTTGTGACAGGAGTAATCGTTTCTGCTGGGGTTTTCGATTTTGGGGAACATGCTATTTTTCTTTATCATCTTGTGAAACCTCTGTGTGAGATAAGCCATTTCGAAGTCATCATCACTGGACTCTCCCTTTGCAGCTTTGAGAACTAGGCTTTTCTCCTTCTTCACCTCATTCTTTTCTGCCTTCTTCATGGTCATCTTCATATCATATGTCTTAAGGTTTCTAATAAGCTCATCAGCTGTCAACGTATCTAGATCTTTGGCTTCAGAGATTTCATTTACCTTAATATCCCAGGAGTCAGGTAATACACCGAGAATCTTCCTTACCAGCTTGGTAGTTGTGATGACTTTTCCGAGAGAGTGGAGCTCATTGATATGGAGGTCAATCTGGTATGCATCTCATGAATGGATTCACTCTCTTTCATCTTAAACATCTTATACTCAGTGGTGAGCATGTCGATCTTGGAGTTTTTTTACCTGAGTTGTTCCTTCATGAGCAGTTTAGAGAGCTTCCCAGATCTCTTTTGCTGATGAACAAGTTGAGACTCGATTGTACTCATCCGGTTCTATTCCACATACAAGAATCTTCTTGGCTTTATAGTTCTTCTCCACTTTCTTCCCGTCAGCTTTATTGTATTCTTTTCTTGTTTTGACAGTGATCTTTTTACCGTCTTCACTTATGTGAACTGGGATATAGAGACATTCACAAATGATAGTATTTTCCATTAAATCTGGGTAGCCTGGTGAAAGATTGACCTTCTTCCATATTGGGCGGAGCAGCCATTTCACAGATTCTTTCTAGGTGTTAACCTTTTAGAAAGTACCTACTCTGATACCAATTGATGTAGGCTATACGTCCACCAAACACAATATGAAGAGACCTGGTTGAGTACCAGTTCCCTTATGCAATGCAGTAAGTACAGAAGACAAAAGATTTTACCGTGAAAAACTCCTTGCTCAAGGGATTAAAAATCATGACCTACCTCAGTAGGATTTCAACTCCACTACACGAGTAACTTCAGATTAACCGATTGTAAGCTAGGAATTAACTCTCATAACCCCTCACCCTTGAAATAGCTATTTTGTAATCTTCACACTTGACTACCCCTAGAAAAGCAAACTAATATACCTAGACTAACTCTAGCCTAGTGTGCCACTCAAGAGCTTGTGGAAGCAACCTTGAGAATTTAGAACACCTACAAACAACTTCCTTTTTGGGAAAAGTAGGTTTATAGTTTAAGCACAAGTAAACAAAGACTTACAACAACCTAAAGAATATAGACAATATCTTGAATATGGATCAGGTTCTTTAGCTTGTAGGTGGCTTTGTTCTTAAGAGCACTTGAGAAACTTGTGTCGGTAGATTTTGCACAATATGGACTATGTTTTTCAAGTCTGCCAAATATGTTGCCATCATGTTGTATATATAGCGGGAGCATGTGGGGTGAAAAGATACCACTCTTCAATTTTGACCTAAAGCATGGGCCAACTCACTGCTATACTTGTGTGTAGTGAGTGGCATATCTTTACAGCTGTCTCTGCCGATAGTGCAAGGTGCACAAAGAGCAGATCATAGACCAGGTCTCTATCTGGTTATGAAAAAGTTTGACAATCATCAAAACACAAATGCACTTGGAACTATCACTTATTGTGTTGTTGCTTTGTGAGTTCGAATTTGTTTAAATATTTTGGATTTGTTCAAATATGACTGTTTTTACATGTAGTGGTCATTTCTTAATATGCCAAGGTTGGATCATTGCAACTTTTGTATCTTACTATGTTGTTGCTTTGTGAAGTTGAATTTGATCATCGACTGTGAGTTAATGTTTACTATTGTAGACTATGAATAAAAGCTTATACTCAAACTCAATAGATATGTCATAACGCTTGAGGACAAAACACATATATTTTTCATATATATAAAATTCGCATCATATTGTTCATATTTCTTCACACACCCAAAATGAAATACTCAATCCCACTACAGCCCTATTGCCATTTCCACATAGCAAACAACACTAATAAACCATAGAAAAGCATCCTTAGTCCATTCACTTTCTTTTCAACCACCATCAACCTCTGTTTTAGTTCATCCTCTTAATTTTCGTTTCTCTCAACATATCTATCAAGTGATTCTTCTTTTCTTCGGATTCTCTAAACAATGACAGAAGCAATTCCTCGTTCTTTGAGGATTCTCTAAGCCTATTTTGCAGTTCAAATTTGGTTTAGCATTTTGATGTTGGTGTCTCAGGTCCCCCTAGGCTCCTTCTAGGTCCTGAGCTCATTTGAGATTTGTTTGCAAGATTTGATGCTACGTCGGGGTGTGGATCAATAAACCTGAAATAGTTGTAGCCACCATATTCCTAAAACAAACACCAATCAATTCAAGGCTTTTATAATGAAAAAACATAAAAATCGCATATCGTAGGATTTAGAAACTTACAGTTCCAACTGCACATTTAAATAATCTGAGACATGGATTCTTTGGGATGAGTGATGTTAAGATAGTGTATTCACCGCAGAAACAAATGTTGGGATCTTGTGGTTGAGATATTTCGGATAGCTAAGATATTTTGGGTGTTTTGATCATGAAAAAAGATAATGGAGGAGTTTGATCAAGAAAAGAGACAATGGATGAGTTTGAATTTTGGGTCGGTTTTATATAGGGAAGGGGTAAGGAGGAAGGGTGTATGGTTACGGTTGTAATTTTTTTTTATTACCATTGTGAAAAAATCTCTGGTCCGTCAGTCAAAATAAAGCAAAGTATGCTAGGACGAGTATAAACCAACAGAGTAATAAACCACCTAAGTCTATAGTCACTCATTGCCAAGGATGATTGCAGATCGCAGTGGTCGATGATAAACCTGAGTAATAAAGGCGACTGTTGGAGTAAGAAGCCTGTTGAGTTTGCACTATTCTAAAGGACAAAAAAAATTAATATAAAACTGAAACCCCAAGCCCTTGCTGAGTTTGCACTATTTTAATGGACAAAAAAAAATAATTAAAAAATAAATGAAACCCAAACCTGTTACGCCTCTCGTTTTCGTCGTAGGAGAACCTATGGTTTACTAGTCGGGTATGCCTTTGGAATAGAGACCCGAGCTCGAGTTTTGGAGGTAGAAAGTGTCTTACCCCGTGTACAAAGGTACCAGCAGGTATTCCTGGCAATTTACAAGATTAGAAGTTGAACGGATCGAATCGACGTGATCTGAACTGAACCGGAGAAGTCTGCAGACACCAGTCATCGTCTACGGGCCATCGTTAATGCAGCGTCGATGGGCTTCGCACTTCGACCGATGCTGCAGGTGTGGGTCCGCAGAGCACGTCGGTCGACGCACGTCGATGGGTCGTCGACCCGCTCGTCGAACCGCACCGCTGTAACTTTTAGCTTCCAAGTATAAATATATGACCCACGACTTTATTTATCATTTTCCTCCATTCCAAATCAGAGAAACCCTAGTATTTTCTCTCCCAACATTTTCCATCATTATTAGTGGAGATTTGGTAAGATCCGAGCATCTGAGCCCCGTGAACCCGTGCTTGTCAAGAAGAAGTTTGTTTCTAGGGTTTTCTCAAGTTGGAAAGCTTGGAAAGTTGGAGTTAAAGTTGATCCTTGGAATCTTAGACCCCTCAAGGTATGTAAATGATTTCTACCTTTGTATTTAAGCTAATTATCAAGGATTTTAGTGGTTTTAAGTGAAGAGAGGGTATTTGTGGAAGTGGTAAGTTGATGAAGGTTAAGATAGTGATTTGGGGCTATTTTAAGAGATGATTGGGAATAGATTTGAGTATATTTTTATATATAAGTGTTGTTATTTTTGTTTTGGTTGATGTTGGATTGAACGGGAAGTTGAAGGGTTGTTAAGCTTATAAGGGAAATGTTGCCCATAATTTGTTAAGCTCTATTCGTATTTAAAATGATTAGTAAGCGAGGTAAATAGTCTAATCAAGGCCTACGTCATCTTGATTGTAGACTTACGAGCTCGAGGATTAGAAGTTGGACGATTGGATATAGTTCGAGGTATGTTAAGGCTATCCCTTCTTTCTTTTGGCATGATCCTATGATATGAACCAACAAGCAAGCAAACGAGCCTCCATATTACTCTACTCTTAGAAGCATTAGGAGTACTTCAGTCTTTGATGCCTCTATACCCCGATTATGATTGTTCCTTCCGTTCATGGGTCCAGTTTTATGTACACAGTTATTCATGCATTACATTCATTTACATATATTGAACGCATTATTGAGGTGGGGCGTTATATACGCGTATATTATATATATGGAACATATGAAAAGAAAAGCATATGAAGGCGTTATATACGCATTACCACGACTCATGAAGGACCCTTACAATATTAATATTGATGAGCCCGCAAACGAATATTTTTAAGAAAACGTTTTCGGATACGAGATATCGAGGGGCAAAAACGGTATTATAAGTTTGGAATTTGGATATAAAATACCAAGAAATAAGTTGTAGATAATTGAATTAGCTTTCCAACCATAGGTCGTGGGTTTCCATGTGACGTCGGTACAAGGAGATATGGATGATTTAAGGTCGAAGGTCGGATTTCATTCATGACTCTTTCTTATATGGCTCCAAAAAAAAATGAAAAAAAAATTAAAGTTGAGGCCCAAATTAATGGGTGGCCGGCCATGGAGTTTTAAAAAGGGCCCAAACCCATTAATTCAATCATGTGGCAAATATATATTAAAGAGTGGGGCTTAGTAGGACTTTTATCTAGAAGCTTCGATCGATGGACAAAAAAATTTGAGAGAAAAAGAGGAAGCCTATATTGGTACGGCCATAAGAGAGAATAGAAAAGAAAGAAAAATTTGTGCCATCAATCTTGGGTCCAAAGATTATAATTTTTGTATATTCCTAAGAAGCTCAAAACACTCTTCAACGCGGTATAATTTTCATAGCATGTAGCCTTTGGTGGCTTTATTCTTTTGTGGAAAATTAGAAAAAGTTGAATTTTACTCTTTTATATTGGAAGAATTATATGTATATATAGATTGTATATGGAATGATGTGTTAGTGTAAAAATTGTATGTTATAGATATGTATAGGGGTGATGGCCGAAAATGGGGATATTGGAGAGGGGTGAAATTTTATTTGTTAGGTCGAATTGTGTTGTAGTGGTCTTGTGGACAAAACCTCAAACCCAAAACCCCAAACCAAAAAAGAAATAAGAAAAAAAATTGATTGTAAAACCCAATCCCCAAACACCAAATTGGTGAAGTTATGGGAAATTTGGATAAATATGAAAATGAATTGTTAAGGTGCAAATTATCATTTGGGATGAAATGACACGAATAGTCAATAATCATCCATATTATATGTCACGAAGATTAGAAGTTTTGGATGGGTTATGGTTTGTGAAAAATTTTATCTTGTATCGTATTCTTATCCCTAAGTGGAAATGATATGAACATCATTTCCAAATTGTATTTTTTTTTCTTGATTTGTAACTTAACATTAATATCATAATATAAACATAAGCTAGCAAACGTTACTATCACATTATACAACGACAAGGACCACCAAGGTTTACAAAACATTGTTGGTACATGTTGGTGTTGTTGTTCTAAACATAGTACACATATATATGTAAGGGGAGATACGCCCGAATATATATATACATATATAAAAATAGTACCAAAGATTCAAGTTCTAAAGGCTTGAAATTGATAATTGGTAAATGTGGGGCTTTAGGGGTAGATTTTGAGCGAAACGGGCATGGAATTTGGCGAGCGTCCACAAGAAGGGACGCGCAGTACGAATATGTACCGAGTATGTAAGGCATGAAAACTAATAATCCAAGTAAGGATACAAAATATAAATAATCATGCGAGCCTTAGATAGGACATATAACGGGATGGGAGAAAGTAACTTGCACATGAGGATGCCCTTTTCAAAGTTGAATATTAAATGCATGCTCGTATATTTCGTCGAAAGAAAAACATTTCTCTTTTTCGTAGACTAGCAAATGACCTATAACACGTCATGGCCTATTATAACATATCATGTTGTATCTTATCATGTCATATTATATCATATCATAGCATGTCGCATCATATCCTGTCATGTCGTATCATATCGTGTCTTATCATATCGTGTCTTATCATATCCTATCATATCGTATCATATCATGTCATATCGTATCATATCATATCATATCATATCATATCATATCATATCATGTCATATCATATCATGTCATATCATATCATATCGTATTATATCATATCATGTCATATCATATCATATCATATTATATCATGTCATATCATATCATGTCATATCATATCATATCATATCATATCATATCATGTCATATCATATCATGTCATATCATGTCATATCATATCATATCATATCATATCATGTCATAGCACCGAACCACGTCGGCTCGCCCACATAGCGCCGGGAGTACATTGGCTCGCCCATATATCCCGCGTCCGGGCATCCCGCGTCCGGGATGATACGCCAGCTGATCAGGTGGCAATGAAACATATTTCCCTTCCCATTCCCCATATATCCCTTCCCCCACCCCATATACATATACATGTCTCATATACACATGTCTCATTTTAAAGGGACGATAATTATAAGGCGGGACTATTAATGGAAAATGATATTAAAAGAAAACATGAAATGAAATCGTAGGCATCATAAACGTTAGTTCATATGTCTAGAATCTCTAGAAGGTGATATCATAACCAAGGAATAAAATTAAAGATCAAGAGCTAGTCTAACGCTTTCATGTTCATAATGGATCCTTAACTTAAGGCTCTTAGTCGTGGAAACATTCTTATCATGCTTGTCATAGACCTATTCTCTTCCTTACGTCATCGTTATTGTTATTATCATTGAAACATTCTCAATATATTAGTTAAAGACTTATCATCCCAGAATTACGAGCAATAAAGGGAATCCGGGGACAGTTTTCTCGGGTCAAATGAGGTGGCGTACACGACTTACATATGATACATTCCAAGACGTCACTTAGGAGAGTTTTATGGTGGTCGAGTCATATTTGTGCGAACTCTAGGTGTTTAGATAACTTTCCAACCCCTTAAGCATAATATTATTTCAATTCTATTGAATGAAAAACGTATATAGAAACTTTAGGTACGGCGAGAATGGAAATATCCCCAAGGCCCGTGTCCAAGCCTATTACATCTAAGACATGCCAAGAAAGAAAAGTTTGAGGCCTTACATACCTTTTTCCGCTCCTTATGCTATTCCAAATTCAAGTCGCAAATCCGCTGGTAGCCTCAAATTGGTCATGTTTACTAAACATGATTAGTGCCTTTAGAATCGAATTCTTAAAATAATACTTGATATGAAATTTCGGCAAAGATCTAATATGAAATACTCCATCCCACCAAGCTCAACTTGGCCAATTTCAATCAACAACAATCCGGAAATTCAACCCGGCCACACTAATAACATAATATCAACAACCATACTAACAATATTCTATATTCAATCCAAGTTACATTATAGCAACTCAATCACTATATACTTCCTTCAAAACCTTCCAACTCCAATAAGAACATTATAATTCATATGCCAATAACACCATACTAACAACATTATCTTTCATACATACAAGAACATAATATTCAATTTAAATACTTCAATCACAAGTCTCCAACTTCTACAACTTCACAAGATTATTATGCATTCATTAGCAACATAGTATCCACAACACCACAACAACCAAAACACTAAATAAAATTGGCTTATTTTCCTCCACGCCACACCACAACTACACGGCCACACCACCATACACACACACAGCTAACCTCATGCATACCAAGCTACAACTTTTTCAAAATCATTCAACTTCCATCATCAACATAGCATTCACAACAATAACAACCATACATTAAATAAAATAATTAGCACATAATTTCCATACACTCATGAACATGCACGGCCACCACCTATAATCTTGTTCTTCATGAATCTCACTCACTTTTGCATACTACAACATGCATAAACATCCATAACATATAAAAGAAAGTGAATTCTTACCCTTTCTCTTTTATCTTCCTTCTTTTAGAACTTGCAACCCACAAAAATATGTGGTTTCTTGCTTCAATGACTACTCCACCTTGCTAAGGACCCTTTAATAGGTAGGAAATGATTTTTGGAAAATTTTTTGTAAATTTCCTTGGAATTTTTGCTCTTGTACGTAATAGGCCTTGAATTCTTGCTCCTTCTCCTCTTTTCTTTTGTTCTTGAATTTTCTAGTAAATTATGGAGTAAAGATGACTTAGTCATCTTTTAAGATTATCACTTACACCCCATATGGGCTTGGGCCATGCCCATGGCCGGTTGGGCCCCTTGTTTTCTCTTAAAATTTCAAGCCCAATTGCATTTTTTTTTCATGACAAGTAGTAATTCATAAAACTGTTTCCAAAAATTCCGACTTTGCCCCTAGACTCTCTTAATAATTTCGTTTCCAAATTCTTCATATGCCATTCATATGCTTAACAAAATAAAGATATGGTTGCTTGTTGTCCTCCCGCGATCGTCTAATTATCCGATTGCTCAAAAAACGCGTGGATATAACACAGATATATATAGACTCAGGCCAATATTTGTCTAAAACAGCCATAAATAGATAAAATAAAATAAATAAAAAGATTTGATATTATTTAAACATTATAATAACACTTTAATACATCATATGAGAGTCCCCATCCATTAGACACATGATCAAAAGAGTTTTAGGACACCTAAGGTTCTTAAATCACTAATATTTGTTTAAAAAAGCCATAAATAAATAAAAAGACTTGATACTATTTAAAGATTATAATAACACTTTAATACATCATATGAGAGTTCTCATCCATTAGACACATGATCAAAAGAGTTTTACGACACCTAATGATCCTTAAATCACTAATATTTGTCTAAAAAAATCCACGAATTGAGTTTTCTAAATGGACTAGCAATACATTCCCGTACGATGCAGGGGCCGAACATGTCTATTCACTTTAATTAGCTAGTCTTTAAGATTTGTATTTTGAAAATAACTTTTAAAAATATTTTAATTGTTATTATATATAGCAACATATACAAAATATATTTTATGTACCATTACTTTAGTTATAATTAAAAAATGGAGTTCAAAAATTAACAACATATGATGTAATTAAGTCTTTGAGATAGAAAGAGACGAACTTTTTTCTCATTGTCGAAAGTTGTTCATTGATGTGAAAAAGAAAATTAGTAAGAATATGAGGGAAAATTAATATTTTGATTCTAGATTTTTTTTCTTTTAAATTCTTTAATATCTTATATGTATACCGATAGGTTGATATCCTTTTCAATTAACTAACTGTTCAGATCCAAACATAAGAACCATTGTTGTATATATTGGATTTTTTAAAAGCAAAACTAATAAAATATTTTTATTAAATTAATTAAAAAAATATATTATGATTTTTTATATTAACAATTATAGGTAAAAAAATTGTTACAAAGAAATCAAAATTAGAAAGATATATGTTATATCGGAAATGAAAATAAAAAATAATACATTTTATAACCGTAAAGAAACAATAATCGTCCCAAAGGAGAGTAAAATAAGTAAAATATTGACAAAGAAGGAAAATGGGGATAAAAGTCACTCCCTCCCTTCACTTTTACTTTTCCACGTTAACATATCAAGAAAAAGAAATTTTTCTTCTTATTATTTTACCCTTCACATTAATTGCTCATTTTCAAATCATTTTTTGAGGCCATTAAGACTATACCACCAATAAATATGGATATTATGATAAAATATATACTTCATTTATTAATTCTTAAAGAACGTGAAAAGTTAAAAGTGGACAAGTTATGTATAGAAGAATTAAAATTGAAGTACATACGTGTATACATGAGAAGAGAATAAATACTCAGTACTATGACATATGTCCAAGTGGGATAAAAAGTAGTTGGTTAAAGTGTATAATTTATATAACTTTTGGTACAAATTTGCATTGCTATTGTTCGTCCTCTCTTCACGTTTAAAGTATTGACAAAGAAGAAAAACGGGGATAAAAGTCACTCCCTCCGTTTACTTTTACTTGTCCACGTTAACATATCAAGAGAAAGAAATTTTTGTTCTTATTATTGATTTTACCCTTCACATTAATTACTCATTTTCAAATCATTTTCGAAGGCTATTGAGACTTACACCAATAAATATGAATATTATGGTAAAATATATACTCCCTCCGTCCCATATTACTTGTCACTTTTCCTTTTGCACGCCCCGTAAGAAATCATAAATAAAAGATATATTTTACTATCTTACCCCAATCTCTCTCCAATAAATACATTTTAATCAAAATTGACTATTTTCAAGAACATTTATTACTAAGGGTAAGATGAAAAAGATTTAATTAATTTTATCTTGGTTTTGTAAATGAACAAGTAATTTGGACATATATTTTTAGTAATGTTGAGTACTTCATTTATGAACAAGTAAAAGTGTACGGAGGAAATAAATATGTGTCGGAGAATTAAATTTGAAGTGCATAAGTGTATACATGAGGAGAGAATAAATATTCAGTACTATGACATATGTCCACGTGAGATAAAAAAGTAGTTTAGTAATGTGGTCAAGTATATGGGACGGAGAGAGTACTTCATTTATTAATTCTTAAAGAACTTGAAAAGTCAAAAGTCAACAAGTATAAATGCACGGAGGAAATAAATATGTCGGAGAATTAAATTTGAAGTGCATACGTGTATACATGAGAAGAGATAAATATTAAGATCTTATGACATATGTCCACGTGAGATAAAAAAGTAGTTGGTTAAAATGTATAATTTATATAGCTTGTGGAACAAATTTGTATTACTGTGTTAGTCCTCTCTTCACACTTGTATATATTAGAAAGAAAAAAATAAGAAAAATATAGAATAGAAAAATAGACATATATTTTTAATAATGTGGCCAAGTAATATGGGACAAAGGGAGTACTTCATTGATTAATTCTTAAATAACGTGAAAAGTCAAGTATAGTAATGTGACCAAGTAATATGGGACGAAGGGAGTACTTCATTTATTAATTCTTAAAGAATGTGAAAAGTCAAGTAATGTGGTCAAGTAATATGGGACGGAGGGAATACTTCATTTATTAATCCTTAAAAAACGTGAAAGTCAAAAGTGAACAAGTAAAAATGCACGGAGAAAAGAAATTTGTGTAGGAGAATTAAAATTGAACTGTATACGTCTATACATGAGAAGAAAATAAATATTAAAAAGAACGTGAAAAGTCAAAAGCGAACAAGTAAAAGTGCACGGAGGAAATAAATGTGTCGGAGAATTAAAATTGAAGTGCATACGTCTATACACGAGAAGGGAATAAATATTAAGTACTATGACATATGTCCACGTGAGATAAAAAAGTAGTTGAAAAAAATGTACACGTTATATAGCTTTTGGTACAAGCATTCATTGCGTGTACAATTTATGAAGCTTTTGGTACAAGGATAAATAAGCCAAGTTTGTGTACAACTCAAATAACATTTTGTACAATTCTTTTAAGCTGTGTTCGTCCTCCTTCACGGCTTATATATATATATATATACTAGATGGCCTATGCCCGTGTTGCTCATTGCTCAACACTTTGGATTATAATGTATCATGTGTATGTAGTTGTGTTTGAATATATATATATATATATATATATATATATATATATATATATATATATATATATATATATATATATATATATATATATACACACAACTATGTTCAAAACACGATTAATATAACATTGTAATTTGTGCTCGTATCTAAAACTTTATTATATTCGTGTTTGCTACGAATACAAAGTCGGCAAAAATTTATTAATATTTTTTAAAAGAGAAGACTTGTTTAAAATGAAACTATTTTCCTCTTTGAGATAAAATAATAGCAATATTTAAGCATCGCTTGATACTTTCAATTTTAATTCGATTAATTTAAATGTGTAAAATACTTATTATTTCTTATCAAATTTCGATTTGGATAATTCTAATTCAAATTATTAAATTAATTTTACATCTTTAAAACGAAACAAAGTAGAAATTAATTTTCTATTTAAACGAAGAAATACTGTTTTTTAATTTTTGATAAATAATCTCGGTTTAGCTCATTTTACTTGTCATGTTATTTTTTGCATGGTTTTTTAAGGAAATGTCAATTAGAATTATAATTTGACTAATTTATCTTATTCATTATTTGATCTTCATTTGATATTAATCTCTTTTCACATTTATTAGAGTAATAATAAAAATGAAAAAGTAATTAAATTCTATCTTATTTTAAAATATAAATATGTTAAGTATATTTATTGTAGTAAACATAACAAATAAATGACATGGCGGAATAGCAAATACAGCAGTTAAATATCTAGATTAGATATCAGGCTAATATAAGAAAAGAAAGGAAATTGTATGTATTTGGCTACTTAACCTTTTGAAGAAAAGCAATAATATGGGGTCCATATTTTTTGTTGTGCAATAATTTCATTTGCTCCCACTAATGGGTTGATACGCATGTGGCAATGAATCCACTATTATTGACTTGATGGGGATACTTTGGGAATTACATGAATATTGTTTGATTTTTTAATATACGGGGTGCACTTTTTTTTTTTTTTTTTACATTGCTCGTTTTTTTAATATGGGGTTTACTTTTTTTTTTATGAGTTTGGAGAGGGTGGGGTCCACTTTTTTTCCTTTTTTTAAAAATATTGCTTGGTGTTTTTAGTATGGGGTCCACCTTATTTTTTATTTTTTTAAGAGTGACTGACGACGAAGCATGGGTAAACCGATGCTTCTATATAGTAGTAGTAGAAAAATAGAAATATAATAAAGTATTTCTATCTACTTTTTGAAGATTGGTAATATAAAGTATAAAACGTCATTTTTTTGCCCTTAAATAAAAAAGTGGGTGGGACCACAAAGGATTTTTTTTACCCTTAAATAAAAAAGTTCGACTAAAGAACGGCCGATGATCTTGCTTATAAACCTAGCTTCTTCTATATAGTAGTAAAATATAAATATTTTAAGTATATTTATTTTAGTAAACATAACAAATAAATAACATGGCGGAATAGCAAATACAACGATTCAATATCTAGATTACATCTCGAGTTAATATAAAAATAAAAAAAATTGTATGGTTTGGCTACTTAACCTTTGAAGAAAAACAATAATATGGAGTCTATATTTTTTGTTGTATAATAATCTCATTTGCTCCCACTATTGGGTTGATACGCATGTCCCAATGAATCCATCATTATTGATTTAATAAGATACTTTGGAAATTACATGAATATTGTTTGATTTTTTAATATGGGATGCACTTTTTTTTTTTTTGATATTGTTTGTTTTTTTAATATGGGATTCACTTTTTTTTATTTTTTTATATTGCTTGATTTTGTTAATATGGGGTCCACTTTTTTTTTTTTTTTTTTTAATGGACTGACGAAGAAAAAGTGAGCCAACCGGCTCTTCTATATAGTTACTAGGATAGTTCGAAATTCTCGCGGTTGTGTCTTTTTCTTGCTTAGTAAATGATCTTTTTTTTTTTTCATGCAACTTATGGACCTATTAGATCGCGGTCTAAAGATCCTGCTTGAACAAATTGAAATCTATGAAAAAGCATTAGACTACGATCTAAAATATTGTAACCATCGATGACATTTACTAATGTTTTATCAGTTAAGGATTATATTTCAGATAACTTTTTAAAAGTATAGATAAAATTTGAATGGTGGTTTTAAAAGGAACATTTGCGTAAATCAGCCGATAGTTGGACTATAAAAGCCTGATCTATCTCTAGTATTGGTGGCTAAAACTGATAAATTTTGAGTAAGGATCGACAAATATGAGGATTGAAGAATTTATTTGAAGGACAAAAAAAAAAAAAAAAATTGTGTATTTATTTATGTAGTTTGCACGTGATCTATTTAAATATTCGTAGTATAAAATAATATTTTTTGATTTTATATTAGGTCTTAGTCGTCGTCAGGAAAACGACATGTTCTTTACTCTTCTTAATAATTGATATTAAGTCTACTGTTATTAGGAAAATGACATGTTCTTCACTCTTCTATGAATGATTAGTTCTCTTTTGTCAATTATTACCAACGACGACAAAGATATTCCACGTTATCTCAATACACTAGGTGGCCTATGTTAGCATTTTGGATTATAATGTATCTATGTATGTATAGTTGTGTTTAGATAGTGATAATATATATATATATATATATATATATATATATATAATAATAAACATACATAAGTTTGTACTGTTTTTATGGATATATATATACTATGTTCGAAATACGATTAATATAACATTGTAGTTTATGCTTCGTATCTAAAACTTTATTATATTCGTGTTTGTTACGAAAATTTATTAATACTTTTTAAAAGAGAAGACTTTGTTTAAAAGAAAACTATTTCCTCTCTTTGAGATAAAACAATATATATATGATATTTTCAATTTTAATTCATTAATTTAAAGGTGTAAAATACATATTATTTTTTATCAAATTTTGATTTGGATAATTCTAATTCAAATTATTAAATTAATTTTACATGTTTAAAACGAAACAAAGTAGAAATTGATTTTCTATTTAAACGAAGAAATACTATTTTTTAATTTTTGTTAAATATTCTCGGTTTAGCTCATTTTACTTGTCATGTTGTCTTTTGCATATTTTTTAAGGAAACGTGAATTAGAATTATAATTTGACTAATTTATCTTATTCATTATTTGATCTTCATTTGATATTAATCTCTTTTCACATTTATTAGAGTAAGAATAAAAATAAGAATAAAAATAAAAAAGTAATTAAATTCTATCTTATTTTAAAATATAAATATTTTAAGTATATTTATTTGAGTAAACATAACAAATAAATGACATGGCGGAATGGCAAATTCAGCAATTAAATATTTTGAAGAAAAGTAATAATATGGGGTCCATATTTTTTGCTCGCAATAATTTTATTTACTCCCACTAATGGGTTAATACGTGTATGAATGAATCCACTATTATTGACTTGATGGGGATACTTTAATTCATGAATATTTTTTGATTTTAATATATGGGGTGCACGTTTTTTTTTTCGACATTGCTTTTTTTTTTTTTTTTAATATGGGTTTCACTTTTTTTTTTCATGAGTTTGGAGAGGGTGGGGTCCGCTTTTTTAAAAAAAAAATATTGCTTGGCGTTTTAAGTATGGGGTCCACCTTTTTTTTTTTTTTTTTAAGAATGACGACTAATGGATAAACCGACTTCTATATAGTAGAAAAATAGAAATATAATAAAGTATTTCTATCTACTTTTTTGAAGAGTTGGTAATATAAAGTATAAAATATCATTTTTTTGCCCTTAAATAAAAAATGGGTGGGACCACAAAGAATTTTTTTGCCCTTAAATAAAAAAGTGGGACCGAACACGGATGACGATCTTGGGCTCTATAAACCGACTCTTTATATATAGTAATAAAGAATACATATATTATGTTCAAAACACGATTAATATAATATTGTAGTTTGTGCTCCGTATCCAAAATTTTATTATATTAGTGTTTGCTACGAATAGAAAGTTGGCAAAAATTTATTAATACTTTTTAAAAGAGAAGACTTATTTAAAAGGAAACTATTTTTCTCTCTTTGAGATAAAACAATAGCAATATTTAAGCATCAGTTGATACTTTGAATTTTGATTCGATTAATTTAAAGGTGTAAAATATTCTATTGTTAATGTATGTAGATTGGGCCTAAACAATACCTATTATTTTTTATCAAATTTTGATTTGGATAATTCTAATTCAAATTATTATATTAATTTTATATGTTTAAAATGAAACAAAGTAGAAATTTGATTTTCTATTTAAACGAAGAGCTATTATTTTTTAATTTTTGGTGAATATTCTTGGTTTAGCTCATTTTACTTGTCATGTTATCTTTTGTATGTTTTTTTTTTAAGAAAATGTCAATTAGAATTATAATTTGACTAATTTACCTTATTTATTATTTGATCTCTATTTAATTTTTTTTTTACGACATTAATCTTTTTTCACATTTATTAGAGTAAGGAAAAAATGAAAAAGTAATTAAATTCTATCTTATTTTAATATATAAATATTTTAAGTATGTTCTTTACAATAATTTCATTTGCTCATAATGGGTCGATACACATGTGACAATGAATCCATCATTATTGATTTAATGAGATACTTTGGAAATTCATGAATATTGTTTGATTTTTTAATATGGAATGCATTTTTTTTGACATTGTTTGTTTTTTTAATATGGGATTCACTTTTTTTTTAATATTGCTTGATTTTGTTAATATGTGGTTCACTTTTTTTTTCCCCGTGAGTTTGGAGATGGTGGGTTTCACTTTTTTTTTTTTTTTTTTAATATTGGTTGGTGTTTAGTATGGAGCCCACACTTTTTTTGGGTTCCGCTTTTTTTCTTCTTCTTCTTTTTTTTTTTTTTTAATATTGGTTCGTGTTTAGTATGGAGCCTACACTTTTTTTTTTTTTAAATATTGGTTGGTGAAAAGTATGGGGCCACACTTTTTTTTTTATTACAACGAAAAAGTTGGGCCAAGTGGCTCTTCTATATAGTTAAAAAAAAAAACTAGTAAAAATTAGAATTTCTTTGCAGAAATATGTCTAGCATGATCCATGCCAGATTAAAGTGAGAAAATGTTGAACGAACAATAATGGACCACTTTGTCGTTGAAACTCCGTCAAAAGATGATGGACCTAAATTTAATACGCGTTAATTAGCAAATGAATGCATGGGTATAAATAAATAAAAAGAGCACGCCCGAGACTGATCACGACACATAAAAACATTTAAACGAGCCAGCATTTAGATCTAGGTAATTTTAAATGTCTTGAGAAGTACATAAAACGTTATGATGAGTAATAGTTGAAAGAAACAGGGGAAATCTACGTATTAAATAAGAGACGACTGACATATATATTCATATAGAATTAAATAAGAGAATAACGCTTTTGTTTCTCTCTCATATATATTTATTTTTTTTTCCTTCCTGATTGAAGCTAAGCACATACAAAAATGGAGGGGAAGGAGACACTGCTGAATAACAGAGAGCAATACTACTTCGAGAATTGTGCGGGTTGTAAGGTGGAGCTCCACAAGGCAGCCCAAACGGGTTTTCCCGTTAAGGAGCTTTTCACTGTCTGGGTCATTGCGCTTGGCGCAGGTAAATTAGCCAATCTCTACTAGCTTTGATTCAAACTTTATATGTATATAATATATCCTAGTAAACAAAAAAAAATTATAATTCATAACCTATAAACTTAAAATTCGGATTGGCCTCTGAAAACCATATTTTGTGGTGAATACAAAGAAAAAATAACCAATCTTAAGTACCACATTTTCTTAATTCTTTTTATAACGTCGGGTGAAGGAGAGGAGGAAAATAAGCAGGAATGAGAATAATGGGCCACTAATGGAGAATCCATCACTTAAACTAGTGAAGCCGCCCGCACTTCGCGCTAGCATATAAGACATCGTCAATGAATTTACAAAATGATAGTTCTTGAAAATTTTTGTTTGGATATAAGAAGTAACAATTTTCATATACATAAAAAAAAAGTAGGTTTTTCAAAAACTTAGTAACCTCAATATGTAAGCTTATAAATTCAAGTCAAACGAAAAATAAATAAATTAAAACACAAACCAAAAAAAACATCACTTACATATGAAGTTTTTTAAACAGAGTATACAATTCATATGAAAGTACTGCATCTAGCTGATATTCATGAGATAATATGTTACTTCCTCCGGTTCAAAAAAGTATTCACTTAACCTTTATTTTTTTAGTTCAAAAAGATTATTCACTTATCAAATTAAGAAAAAATTAATCTTATGTTTTCAGATTTTTCCTTATTAAGCGTTAAGTGATCAAATTTCAATACCTATATAATTAGGATAATTTAGTCAAATTACCTATTTTTGTCTATAAATTAGTATTTTCTTAAGGGACGTGCAAATGGTTGCTAGATCTTTCTTTTTGAACCGGAAGGAGTATTTCACCAAGAACTTAGATAAGCATTACAAAAGACAATTATTATTGTGATGAAAGAAAGAACACCTTGAAACAATAAAGCAAATATGGGTACATGGTGCATAGGAACTTCCCTGAAAATCGAAGTAGAAGAAATAGCATTGAAAATCTAACAGAATGCTCAATTTATACTCCATCCAAAAGCATAATGCTCTTACAATTATATATGCTGAAGGATTTGTGAGAAATCACCAAGAATTATGATACATCAACACTGTTTTTCACTGCAAAATAAAATTAAAAAAAAAAAAAACTTAATTTGTTAAAAGAATTTGAGTTTTCCTTTGCCCATATGTGCTTTCCCATGCTTCATAACATGCTGCTTTTTGAGTCCATGTCAAGTCAGAACACAAGTTACCAGCTTCCATAGTGACTGCAAAGTAAAGATAGTGCGGAGAAAAGTTAGGAGGCCAAGCGCAGTTAAAAAAAAAATAAAATCCATGGCGCTAAAATAATGTCGAACAACTATACATAAAAAAAGATGGGAAAGAAAAAAATGTGAGAAGAAACCTTAGATGATAAATAAGGATAGAAAGACTGGAATATTTCAGAAGTGGAAGTATGAAACGAAACAACAATGGCATGTGATAGCCAAAGAAACCTATTATTCTTTCCTCGAAATTCATCAATGCAAAATTAATACTAAGAAGTAATGTATTGTCGGATATGAAAGATATTTCAGAAGATGTACCATTTGAACTTCCATACTTAATATAATTAAGTGGTGAGACTTTTTCAGTTATTAGATTAATTGATATATGTAAGTCATTGCTTCCAAACGGATGAGAATTATTACATTATTTGACATGAAAAATAAGAGAAATGATTAAAAAAAAAAAAAAAAAAAAGGAAAAAAAAAGAAGATAAATCGTATTTACAGGCAGAGAGTGCCGCCACATCACCTTGTCTATGTCTAGCTTTATTTAGATATAGATTAGCCCTCAACCCCATTAATATGTATTATTATGTCTTTATTGAGAATTTGGTTCTATGTAGGTAGATTAGTGAGCAAAAATTTACAATTTTGAATTGAAGTACTAATACTCGAAACACTTCAAAAAACTTCTGTCATTATTGTTGTACCGATTCTAGAAGACCGAAGAAAAAGGGGGCGTTACGTAATTAAAGACTACTCCATATGGTTTTAAGATTATAATTATTTTCTAAAACTGTTATGGTATAATTCAACCATGTTTCTTTTTAATATATATGTGATATTTTAAATCTTTATACTCTTGAGCCAAAACAAAAAATCTGTGTAATATATTGTTTAAAATAGTATACATGTAATGTCTGGTTGCTTTGATTTCGATTTGACTTTTAAAAAAATTATTGTCTCTGTCCCAATTTATATGAGAGTTGACTTATTTGGGGAGTCAAACAACTCTTTTTTTACTCAATTTCAAACACAGGGTCTTCGAGTATTTTATAATAATTTATATATTTAAAAACTACATAAAAAGTATACTATAAGTCTGCATAATTCATAATTCACATTTCACGATATATGAAAAGAGTTGGAGAAATTGTAAACTGTTTGACTTCCCAAATAGATTAACCTTCATAGTTCATATAAATTGGGATGGAAAGAATAGTAACTATGGATTTTAGCGGGAGAGAGGGGGAGAGGAATCCATGGCTATTCTGACCGAGAGAGGCGCTAAATATTTGATCCATTTAATTTAAACGGGTCAAATCGGTGAAGCGAGTCAATTTAATGATTAATTAAAATGTATAGCTTTTTATTTTTAGAAGATTGACTTAAAAAATTCACGTCAGCAATATCTATGGGAAATATCATTTGAATTGGTTGAGTGACTTTGTAGGTGAAATAACAATATTTGAATGACTTTTGTCACCGAACAAAGAAAAGCGAATTTCTGATATAATTATTATTAGTTGATTGACTTCTCTATACGAAACAAATAAAAGTAACATAATGAAATAATTACCATTAGTTAAGTGACGGTACCATTAGTTAAGTGACGGTACAAGAAATGATTCTCAATAAAACTTGGTTTTGACGGCTAATAAAAATTTTAACTGAGGGTAAATTTGCACTTTTCCTCAAAAAAAAAAATTGAACTTTGTGGAGTGTCAAGTTCACCCATTTCATGCTGAGATGATTTACTAGCGGCAAGGGTATAAATTGGACCGAAACAGAGAGCAAAGTT
>NC_081348.1:20055342-20080757 GCF_029784015.1 Lycium ferocissimum
GGGTTAAATTCACTGTATATACATAAAAATTAATTTTAACCTTGTGTATATAATGTAATTTTTAGCCGAATGTGGTTCGGATGAACGCCCTTGCCCCTTACTGGTTCCGCCCTTGGGTGGGGGTGGATATCAAACAATTAGTGTGGAATGCGAGCTTTATGTAATCCTTGGTTTCCGTACTTTTCTTTAGAGAGTTTGCTTTTTTTTAATTTTCGAGCGAAGCTTGTTTCCTGTATAAAATGTTCTCAAAAAATTTTGACTAACCAAACATGAAAAAATTAGAAAACATTTCCCAAATATATTTTCCTTCGTGCCAAAAACACCCTATGTCAGATTCGTAGTCCTAGGACTGGTCTCTTCACAACTCTCTGGAGCTTTTACTGATAAGCTCTAGCTTTAAGACAAAATCATCTAATGTTTTTTAATAGATTTTGTTCTACAATCCCTGTCCTTCTTCCTAGAATGATGGCTTGATTTGATTTGATACAGGCCCTGGTCTTTCTTCCCAGCTTGTTCATATGATTCTACTTTGAACTAGATACTATTTGAACCAATTGTTAACATGTTTTACATATAATTCTAAATTTCGAATCTCTGACAAACCTTGTTGATTCTGCTTCTTGCAATTGGTCTCCTTTGCTCTCTCTCTCTCTCTCTCTTTTTTTTAAATTTTTTTTTTTTATTGCACAAAACTTTTATCTGTATAGTTCTATTTTTTAACTACTGTTATTTCCATTCAGCAGTAAAAGTCTGATAGTAAGCTTGAAGTCCTAGCTTATTTGGAAGTATCACATTTTGCATGTATGCAACTTGTAACACAGAACACGACACTTCTTCTTTTGAAGATAATGTTCATGCTATAATGTGGCAACCCATTGACTTACTATGTTCGGTTCATGCTACAGATAAGGGACTTTCACATTGCAAAGAGAGAGGAAGATATTGGTTCCTATGCAGGTTATGTAGGTAAGCTTATTTCATGCCATGATTTGTATCTTGATATATATTCACATAGAGTTCTGTCAAATAATGCTTATAAATTTCCTGAAATACTGAAGGTTCTGCATTTATGCTTGGAAGAGCTTTGACATCTGTCTTTTGGGGAACAGTGGCTGATAAATATGGCCGAAAACCAGTTATAATTTTGGGCAATTTCGTAGTGTACGACTAATCTTTAATGAAATGTGTACTTTTAGATTTCATTCATTGCAATGTCAATAGGTTTATACTTTTTGCTTTGATTTGGCTTCAGGGTTGTTTTCAATACTCTTTTTGGTCTTAGTATCAACTTTTGGATGGCGGTCATAACAAGATTTCTTCTTGGTAGTTTAAATGGTGTGCTTGGACCAATACAGGTATTTATCAGTTTAATACCATTATACGATTCAGTACTGCATCCTCAACTATTCTGTTAAGATACTTTACTTTCCATGTTTAGGCATATGCTGGCGAAATTTTTCGTGAAGAATATCAGGCACTGGGAATGTCAACGGTAATATGTCCTTACTTCTCAGTGATGCAAATGATTTCTAACATATGATAGAATCATACATAATCTAAGAGCGACAGAAGAAGTGGAAATAATGCATTTCTGAATGACCACTTAGTGGATTTTGTTGAATTTTATTTTATTTTTTCTTATATGTTTGAATCATTCAGATTACTACTGCATGGGGCATCGGATTGATTATTGGCCCAGCTTTAGGAGGCTTCCTTGCTCAGGTACTTCCATTTCTTACTTAGCGATTTCGTTCTTTGTATTCCTTCCTTCTGCTAGGGAAAGAGAGTTAGTCACTTTATGATAAATTGTAAGATAGATTTGTGAAATATAGAATTGCAGATTTGTGAAATATAGAATTGCTGAAAGAACACAAGTTGTATATGGAAAAAAGATTTCACATTGCTATTATTAAGTATTATCTGCAAATCTATGAAAATTTATGAAAATTTACATTAACTTTAATATAACATGCTTGTTCTCTAAATGTTAGTACTTTCCGTAGCCTGCAGAGAAATATCCAACCGTATTCTCAAAGGATTCTATATTTGGGAGGTGTTTTCCCCTCTTTTTTCCCCTCTTTCTTTTCCCGATTATACGTCTTCTGTTGCTTGAAGTGCTCCTTGGCTCCAACTTTTGATATTTTTCTGCAGATTTCCCTACTTCTTGCCTTGCCTATGCATATCACTGTTTTCCTTGGTCGTGTCTATCGGTTCATTTTGGCTGCCGGTAAGTCTCATGATTATGTTAATGCCTACCGTGTCTTGTCAAGACACCCACTGTTTCTGTCAAATCTTGTTCCCTTCTAGTTTACAATCAAAGAACCAGTATTTCACCTCCTGAGAAAAATTGAAGTTTGCATAACTTTTAATGGATAATGATTATGTATATTGTTTCAGATATCCATATTACATTATTGTTCTAATGTTACTGAGAGTGAGATTTGTCTAGCCATCTCTTTCCTTTTACATCTTCCGAGTTGTTTTCCAATTTTGGTCACTTGGTGATGCAGGACGGGGTAAGGGAAGTTCTAATTGCACTTCAAACTGAACTCTAGAATGATTGAGGTTTGTCCTTTTCTTTTTCGTTGTTGGAATTGGGTTCCTACAACATATTGTGAGAGAGGAAAACTAAGCCTTAATTGGGGAAGTGGAGGATTGAGCGGGAAGTTTGTTGCCTTTACATAATTGGTACCGTATTGTGTAGGATAAGGAGTTGCCATAGAAGGTTCATTTATGGTGTTTCGAGGAAGAAAGAACTCTTTAATTATCATGGAGTCAATTATTCATCTTACCTAAAAAGTACTTATTTCTCAAACCACATTAATCCATGCGTCTTTCTCTCTTTTCCTTTTCATTGTCCCCTATCTTTCTGGTTTCCCAGCTTTAGTTGAACAGGAACATCGTAGAATTCATCCCTAAAGCTCATGAATTGCAGGAAACATTACATAACCATGATTCAGAAATGCCGCCTCAAGATTCTTACAATGCTCTGGAGGCTGAATCAGATACAAAAGAAGGAAGTGAATCAACCTCAAAAGAAAACCTTTTTAAGAACTGGCCATTGATGTCATCTATCATAATATACTGTATCATCGCTCTTCATGCTATGGCTTACTCAGAGGTATACCATATCTACTAATCAGTAACTGTCAGATATAATCACCACATCACGATTATGAATTAATCTCTCTATTATCATATTGATATGCATCTCTCTGGTTTGACGTCTATAGTTGATTGCATGTTGTTGCTGCAATGACTTTGTTGAAACAACTTTCTTTCATCCTTATGGAATAAGCTTTCTTCCTAAGGCACAATTTTGGTTTACGTTTTATCTTGATATCTACTCAATTGCTTTCTACTGTATGTTAACTATGAAAGTAAATGTGTCCTCTCTTCGACAATAAAAGAAGTGTCTCTTTTAAGAATTCTGCATATAAATCAAGGCTCATTGGCTATCAGAAGCCGAATATACATGTTATTTGTTGCTGATCCTGAGGGTATATGAGCAACGACGATACTGTTCCATTACCAATAGTGGACCTGTACAATGTTTTGGCCGCTGCCTTTTGTTGTAAATTTTTGTAATTTATTGCCTCCTTGGTATCTTTGCAAATATAATTGCTAAAATCTCACATTCAATCTTTATCTGTTGAAGTTTCCAACTTCCTGGTTCTGCATGGTCATTTCGCTTGTTGATCTTAATTTGTATGTTATTAGAATATTTAGGGGTATACATGAAGAAAGTGTTGGGAATAAAATAGACCCGCAAAAATAATATTCACGGTATTAGTGATAAACGCGGAACACTAATTTATGGTTAAATTAGCAAGAATAAAATGCAGCAATAATGACACCAGGTTTTACGTGGAAACCATACCGAGATAAAGGGAAAAACCACCAAGAGGAGTACCGATATCACTATAGTAAGGAATTTTACACCTTTGTGTAGTAACGAGTATAAATACTCCTAAGACCACTACACCCCACAAAAGAAAAACACTTTCTTTTGATTTTTCCCCTTTCTGATATCACTCACACTGCTCATTTTTCTTCGCGGTATTTTCTTGATCATGGAATACCTCGCTTTGCTCTCTCGGATGTATTGTACGAGTATTTTCTTAGTGTCATTCCAAATGAAGCTTAGAACTTCTATTTATAAGCCGGAAAATGCGTGAACGGTAACCGCGTGGGCTTGATGCAACGCGTGAACGATTCGCGCGTGAACGATGAACGCGTGAACAACAAAAGAACAAGATGCGCCAGCGTTTTATCACAGCGTGAAACGGACCACGCGTATTTACTATTCAACTCTGGTGGGCCCCGCGTATGCGAGGGACCTGCTGTGCATTCTCCCACTCCCGACGACATGGGGAAGAATGTTGTGAATCACCGAGCTCATGCCACCGGCTTGGAACAAACTTCAAGCTTTTGCCTTGAGACCGCCTTTGTCGTCATATCAATTTCGTTTCCGTCCGTGTGGATTTTCTTACCGGAATCTTTTTGTCTCCGTAGCATCACGAATCCGGTGATATCTCGACATCATGTGTTTTGTTCTCGCACGGTACATCGAGTTCTTGCTCGTCTTTTGCCGTAATTGTGCCGCAATAGACAATATGCTCGTTCTTTCGATCCCAAGTTCTTGAAGGAATCTCTTGAGCATATCATTTCTTTGCCGACTTCGTGGCCGTGATATACTCACTTCCGTCAGAGACGGTGCGACACGCCTCGCAACTTCGATCGCTACGTGATATAGCTCCCCCCCGAAAAAGTAAACAAATATCCAAGAGTGGATTTTTATTTATCAAGGTCTGCCGCTATATCGAATGCGTATAGCCCTTCAAAATTGGATTTGATCCTCAAAACACAAGCATTCGTGGTCCGAGCTTCCTCTTAGATACCCGAGTATCCTTGCGCAAAAACTTCCCAATGCTTTTTCCACGGGATTTTCGAGAAATGCGCTAACAACACCGAATTGCGTGAGCAATATCGGGTCGAGTGTATACCATTGCATACATCAAACTTCCGAGCACAGAGGAATAAGGAATCTTGGCCATTCTCTCTTTTCCTCCGTTGTTGTGGGACACGTCTCTTTGCTCGATTTCGGATGACCGGGAGAGGTGTGCTAACCACCTAGCATTCTTCGTATTGAAGCGCTCTAGTACACGTTCATGTACCTTTCTTGAGACAAATAAAGCTTTCTTTCATCTCGAACGAGTAATTCTCATGCCCAAAATCTGCTTAGCATGACCCGAGTCTTTCATTGCAAAAGACTTACTCAGCTGTTTCTTGACTCGTCGATCCCGGAAGCATTCTTGCTCACAATCAACATATCATCCACATATAGCGGAGAAGGATGATAAAGTCGTCATGAGAAAATCTTGTTACAAAACACGGTCGACCGAAGAGTCTTCGTAGCCTTGCTCCCATACTTGACATTCAAATTTCTTGTACCAGCATGCTGGAGCTTGCTTCAATCCATATAGACTCTTCTTAGGTTTGCATACAAGATTTCCTTTACCTTTTGGCTTGAAGCCCTCAGGTTGTTCCATATAAATCTCCTCTTCTAAGTCACGAAGTGAAGAAAAGCGGTCTTCAGCGATCCATACGCTTCGATCTCCAATCAAGACTGTGAGTCAAACAAGAATCGTCGAATGGAGGACATTTTCACGACGAGAGAAAATATTTCGTCAAAGTCAATACCTTTCCTTTGACCCAAACCCTTAACAACCAATCTAGCTTTGTATACGGGCTTAAGTCGTGTTCTTCGGCTTTAACTTTGAACACCCACTTGTTCTTCAAAGCTCTCATGCCCTTAGGCAATTTCACCAACTCATAAGTATGGTTCTCTCGTAGATTTCATCTCATCTTGCATGGCTTCAATCCATTTATCATTGTGCTCATCTTCCATGGCCCCCTCATAACATTCAGGTTCTCCCTCATCAGTGAGTAGTACATGCTCATTAGGTGCATAACTAGAAGAAGGAACATCTGGTCCAAGAGACCTTCTAAGTGGAATATCCGAGTCATCCACGACCGCTGAGTAGAAGCATCTACCTCCTCATCAATAGCGAAAGATCGTTATCATCATCAACATGCTGATCCGGAACATCATTCGGGCATCACCATCGTCATCGAGCTCCACCAACTTCATCAACATTTGTTTGAGGAACGATCAAGATTAACTAAGCCTTCGTAACTTGAAGATTTTATCTTCTCCGCTTTGTTAATATCTTCAATGGTTTGATCCTCATGAAGATAACATCACGACTTCTTATGAGCTTATTATAATTGGATCATATAGCACAACTAAACTCATCAAGGCCATAACCGATGAAGATGCACCGCCTTGTCTTGGCGCTA
The DNA here is from genome assembly GCF_029784015.1 of Lycium ferocissimum. Classification (NCBI taxonomy): domain Eukaryota; kingdom Viridiplantae; phylum Streptophyta; class Magnoliopsida; order Solanales; family Solanaceae; genus Lycium; species Lycium ferocissimum. Next base: position 20,061,706 of record NC_081348.1, read on the forward strand.
ATTTTGACCTCTGTCTTAGGCACATGTACAAAAGCTTTGCAACCAAACACTTTCAAGTGGTCATAGGAAACATCCTTGCCGTACCAAACTACGTTTGGAACATCACTTGCAAAGAACCGCAGGATAGATTAATAACATGTGCGGCGGTCGACAATGCCTCACCCCAAAAGGAATTCTAAGAACTTTGCTTCCGAAAGCAAACATCTAACTCTTTCCATCAAGGTCTGTTCATCCTCTCCTAAAACCATTAAGCCGAGGAGTCTTAGGAGGAGTCTTCGGTGTCGTCGATACCCCGTTGCTTGCGGTATTCGTCAAACGGTCCACAATATTCACCACCGTTATCGGACGAATACACTTAGCTTCTTTCAGTTCTCTTTCACCGAGGCCCGAAACCGCTTAAAGACACCCAACACTTGGTCTTTAGTCTTTAAGACGTAGACTCAAAGTTTCCTTGAGCAATCATGATAAAGGTAGCGAAGTAAAGTGCACCACCCAAAGTCCTGTCTTCGATGGACCACATAAATCTGAATGCACCAACTCAAGCAACTCTGTCTTTCTTGAAGGAGAATGAGACTTGAAAGAAACTCTATTTTGTTTTTCCCGGCCCAAGCAAATGCTACACTTTTCTAATTTAGCACTTTCGAAATTTGACAATAATTTCTTTTTGGCCGAACATTTAGTCCTTTCTCGCTAATGTGGCTAAGCCTCTTATGCCATAACGTTGAAGAGCTATTGCTCTCGGCGCATTCACCATATCAACACGGTAGAGGCCGTAGTCTAGTATAGACCACGACGTTTTCGCCACGCGAGCCACAATCATGGAACCTTTAGGTAAGCTTCCACTTTCCGGCGCCGTTGGTACCGACATATCCCTCATCATCCAAAACCACCAACAGAGATCAAGTGCAAACGAACATCGGGTGCGTGTACTTTACATTGTTTAAAACTAGTTTAGTTCCAATACTAGTTTTCAAACAAATCGTTCCAACACCGGCCACCCTAGATACGGTCTCATTACCCATGCTCAAAGTTCCCAAAGTCACCGGAGTATGGGATGAGAAAAATTCCTTCCGTGATGTCACATGAGATGCGGCACCACTGTCTACAACCCGGTTTTTTGACTCATCACAAGCAATATTTATCGCATCCGCATCAAGGATAGTAACAAGATCTTCTCGTAGCGACGGCAACACGATGCCATCTTCTTTCTTTTCCTCCTTATCTCTATCTCTATTCTCCTTTTTCAAAATCCCAGAACTTTTGTGTGCCTCTTTTTCCGCAAGGATAGCACTCAATATCTTTAAGTACGCCGGATTTGCTTCATGATGCTCTCTATTTTGAGAACCACGATTCTTCCTCTCCCCAGTGTCGGTCACGAAGACACATCGATGAGGAGAAACCTTGAGATTTTCTTCTCATCTCTTCATTTAAAAGCGCTCTTGGCAAGATCCATAGAGATCACACCATCCGAGCGGAATTTGATAATGAAGTTCTAATAATTTCCAAGAACGGTAGGGAACCAAGTAGTAAAACAAGCCTTGAATTTTCATCAAAGTTAATGCCCTATAGCGATAATGGTTCATGATCCCGAAAAATATTCGATGATCCGTCATTGCGGAACCATCGTGGTATTTTAAACCCGCATTTGCTTTATCAAAAACTTCTTGTTACAGGTTTCCGAGCATACAAACTTTCAAGATGCTCATGTAAGTCCGAGTATGTGTCTCCCCGTAAATATGGTTCAACACATTATCGTCAACCCATCGTCTAATAAAGCCGCAAACTCGCCGATGCAACAAATTCCACTCTTCATCTCGATTTATTATCGTGCTTTTTATTTGCAAAGACAGTGTTCATGAAAATTCTTGACATAGAGTAAATCTTCCATTTTGCCCTTCCAAATGGCATAATTTACGCCATTTAAAGTAACCATTCTATAGTGTTGGCTTCATCGTTTATCCAAATACAAATACTATTTTATTCGAAGACCAAAGTAATTCTTTTCTAATGTGGAAGTTCGGTAACGTGCCGCAACCACGAAAGATACTTTCAGACGTAACCTTGGCCTCCGATACCACTTGTTGGGGAATAAAATAGACCGCAAAAATAATATTCACGGTATTAGTGATAAACGCGGAACACTAATTTATGGTTAAATTAGCAAGAATAAAATGCAAGCAATAATGACACAAGGTTTTACGTGGAAACCCCAAGATAAGGGAAAAACCACGACTAAGAGGAGCGGTACGATATCACTATAGTAAGGAATTTTACCCGTGTAGTAACGAGTATAAATACTCCTAAGACCACTACACTTCGATGAGTCGTGAAATTACGCGATATTCGACGCTAATTCCTTAAGCTTTAGACTCCTTAAGCACTTTTGTTGTTACTTTTTGTGTTTTTATGTTGTTTTGTAGGAAAAGATGCCGGAGAGCATAAAAGAGCAAAATGGATTAAAATGGACCAAAATGGAACAAAATAGAGCAAAACAAGCCAAGTAGCGAAAAGAAGTGATCAGAAGAAACCAAGTGAAAAGAAAGTAAAAAAGAGGCCAAACTGGACATTTTTGCAAAACTGTCAAAACTGGACAGTTTTGCAAAACGGGACAGATTTGCAAAACTGAAACTTTGGGGTTTAATTTGTCATTGTTTGGACTTAAAAAAATGGGGAAACATAAAAGGAACACTTGGGGGGAAAACAGATTATCTTGGAGACAGTTTTGCAAAACTGTCCAAAACTGAACAGTTTTGCAAAAACGGGCCAGATCTGCAAAAACGGGCAGAATTGCAAATCTGAAAAATGGGGCATAAAAGAGAGGCTTAGGGCAGCAAAATATTCTCATCTTTGGCAGCTTTGGAGAAATCCTTGGGCACAACACATTTTTGGAGGCTAGGGTTCATCACCAACACATTGGAGGGAAGATTGGAGGCACTTCAAAGAGATATTTCTAATTCCTTTCTTCAACTCCTTGTTTTGTATTGAATATTTATGTGTTTGGTATTTATATTCCATTACTTGAATATTGTTTATGGAAGTATACATTGTTTAAGTTGGATTGAATCTCTTGTTGTGCTTATGTGTTGAATGATTTTTATTGCTATTGAAGTGGGTCTTTGTTGATTTAATTAATCTCGTTCTTGAATGTTTCCAAAGGGATTAGCTAACCCTAGGACTCACCCATTTACTTAGATTGAGCTTGGAAGAGGAAATCTAGGTTGGGAAAGATTGATTAACAAGAATTTGGGTCATTAAATCCATCTAATAACTTGAGCTCGGAAGAGGATAGTTACTTGAGGTTAAATTGGTTGTGCCTAATATCACACTCTAAGGCTTGGAAAAGCAGAGTGAAATTCATTGATTTGGTTGGAAGACTTTCAATGAGATTTTAGATATCATTATCTATCAACACAAACCCGCTCTTAGTTGTAATATCATAAAATACGTTGGATCGTTACTTGAGTGTAATTTCCTTGTATCCAAACTTGTGGCCATTGATCATTTTACTCGCTTTCTAGGTTAATTTACATTTCCGCATTAGTTATAATTTTCTCAAAAACCCAAAATATTTTCTATCGTTTGGCTTTAGCTTAGTTGGTGAAAATTTCATACTTTTCTTAATCGCCTAGCATATTGTTCCCTGTGGGATTCGACCCCGACTCATAGTTGGGTAAATATATTGCATACGACCGTATTACACTTTCTCTTTGAGGAGTGTATTTGGACGTTATCAAAAACGGCGCTAAAAATTCTTGGGAACAATTTGGCGTATTTGGGTTAGTTTGGGATTTAAGCTAACTTGCTTTTGTTCAAACTTTCTTTGCTTTATTTTATCTTTTAAAAAAAAAAAAAAAAAAAAAAATCGAGCAGCTTTTGCGAACTGCAAAACCTCGATTCCAGCTTCCGAATTTTGCCGCTTTTTGCCAGAATCGTCCGATTCGAAAATCGTCCGATTTTGTTTTTTGCGAAAGCTGCCGGTTGCTTAAACGGCTTATCCGATTCGAAAAATTGTCCAGATTTTTTGTAAAAGCGGCTTGTCATTCGAAAAAAAAAAAACAATGGCGTCATATAATGAAAATTGGTCGGATGGTAGTTGTTCATACTTTGATGACCCCTTGTCTTTATTGTGGAGGATCACGCTCATGGCAAAATTGTTTAAATTCTCCCGTGAAGGATTGTGCGCACAATCCCAAACTATGAGTGGAGTATTTGTGATAGGTGTGGTGGTCAAATGATCGTTGGGATAATTGTGCTTATTTATCCTTCCTTCCCGAACCCACTATGACTATTCTAGTTTTGATTTTGATGATAGTAGGGATATGGAAGCGGAAGAAGCCTTAAATGCTCAAAATGAAAGGATAATGCTCATGTTGGAGACCATCACTTGAAAAGTGGAAAAAACAAGGACTTAGTGGTTAGGGACTTAGGCAACCACTTGATGACTTGAGGCAAGCAATTAATTGCAATGACAAAGCTATTCACGCCTTGGAGGATCAAATGAAATCATTGGTTCATACTCATCATGCTCAACAACTTGAGGGTGTTGAAAATAGGCAAGAAAGTTGCCAAAACATGAATGCCTCGGTGAATTTTTACAAGCTTTGAATGACTACTCTCGACTTGAAGAAAGGCCTTGACAAAGTGGAAATTGTGAGCCTGAAGATTGGCTTATGACTCAAGCTCAACAACTTGAAGCCTATGGGGATTATCGTAAAGGCATTTCGAGGATGATGGAAGAATTTTTAAAAATCCATTTTGAGCAAAGTCAACAGTTGAAGGAACTTGAAATTGCAATCCGTGACTTGAAAGTCGAATTGAATGCAAAAGTTGAGGTATGTAATACTCGACATCAAATAATCATGGATAGTAGTTTTAAGTTGGTTTCCGATGAAAAAAGTGGTCGAATTGATTTTCGAGAGATAATGATGAATTGCCACCGACCAATCCAAAAATAATGCAAGATGCCAAGATTGAAGAAATGATACTAGAGTTGCGTAAAAAAGTTCATGAAATGGTTTTTGAAAACTCTAGTTCATTTTAATTGAGGATGTCAAAAATGAAGCAAATTTAAGATTTGAGCGCCTCGGACCACGTTAACCATTTTTCTACATGTGCTTGGTTGATGATACTGGAAGTTGAACTAGCAAGCCAATGATTTTGGAAATGAAGAAGAAAGCGTTTTCATTTTGAAGTTTGCTATGCCAAGAAGGCAAAATGGCATGCCTCGCTTAAGGGCCGAAAGTGCAAAATGCGACACCGAGAGTTGCCTCTTTGCTTTTTCTACCACCGCCCATTAGCCATCATAATCTTGATTCAAAGTTGGGGCGCAAATTCATATCTTCCAAATGGAAGAAAAGTGGTAAAGGTAACCGAAATCGTGCCTTGACGTTAACTTAAGCGCTTGGTGGGAGGCAACCCATCGTTTTAAAAATTTTAAATCGCTTTTGAAATTTTTTTATTTTTTAGAATAGTTTAGTTTATGGTTTTTGACTAATACGCAGTTTCAAAATTTTGGAGTTGTTTTTAGGAGTCGGATTTCGGACAGATTTCAAACCGATGAGTTGCTGAAAATTGCGAACCGCCCAATTTTTGCCCCATCCCGTTTCTGCAGAAACATCCGATTTGCAAAACGTCTGGGTTTTATACCAAAAGCTGTCCGTTTTAAAAAGCTGTCCGATTTTTGCTTTTGTTGTCATTGTGCGGTGAGGACAACCGCAATGTTTATAGTTGGGGAGTGGCACGTCGTAGCGCATTATATTTTGAAACTTGCTCAAAATTTTTGAAAATTTTGTTCTTTTGACATGTTGTGGATTAGTCACTCTTATTATTTTATTTTCTTGCAAAAGGGAAAAATGTGAAACCTTTTGGCTTGTTTGGTACTAATAGATTTAGTCTCTTACGTGAAATTGAAATGTGAATACCTCTCCAAATTGTTGTGAAAGTTAAAAAGCAAGGTGCATAGAAATAATGATCTTTGTGACAACTTTTTGGCTCGTTTTGGTGACTCTTTACCTACTAGTTGTGGTGACTTGGGATTATGAGATATTGCACTAGTTATTCTTGCTTGGGAAGTGAAATTGATCCATCTTGACTAGTTCATATGCCATGTGTGTGTGAGTGGTTGTTGAATAAATCTTGTGTTTACTTTTATCATCTAGAACTTGCCGGTTGATCTTTCAATGTTAATTTTGATCATATTGGTTGGAGAGATGACCTTGGGCTATCTTTGTGATGTTTGAAAAAGCCTCTTTTAGCCTTTCTAGCCTACCATTGCATAAATAATATCCTAGTAACCCGATTTGAGCTTATAACCTTTTCTTTGATTGCCACATTACAAGCCTTACCCTTTTTGATGAAAAGTCTCTGTTTTGAACCTTTCCCTCCTTGAACATGAAATTGTAAATTTGAGGCCAAAAGCCTAAGTTGGGGGTATTAGTGTTGCTTGAGAGTGGTGAAAGTTGGTGTTGTGGAAAAGTCAAAGAAAGGAAGAAAATTTGAAAAATACAAAAAGGTTGCAAACTTTTTGTGCAAAAAAAATGTATCTTTGAAAAAAAAAAAAAAAAAAAAAAAAAAAATTACGAGGTGACATCACTGGCGACTCGCAGTCGGACTGCGATTCGCGGTGGGGGTCGCAGGGTCGTGCCGGTGGGTAAAAAAAAAAAAAAAAAAAAAAAAAATTCCTTATTTTTTTTTTATGTTTTGTTTTGATTATGTGCGGCATGAGACATTGCAACATTTATAGTTGGGGGTGGAATGTGCTAGCACATTATATTTTGGAACTTTATAAAGGAAGTTGTAATAATTGGGGAAACTAGTATGCAAAGGAAGGAGTGTTGTTTTGAAATGAAGAGGAAAGCGGACGGGTTTTGTGTAGTGTTCAAGAGAGGGCGTAGTCAACATGTATCCCAAATACTTATCCTACCCTTCCCTAAGCCTGCATTACAAGCTTAAAAAGTCCTATGTGATCTCCAACCGAATGTTCTTGAGTTAGTGATGATTGAAAATAAGGGCAAGCTTATGGTGTGATATTTGTTGCACTAGAATTTCTTTGTTGAGTGTGGTGACTTTGTGTATTTGTCCCTTGTGTTGTAGTTGTGAATATAGTGATTTTGGGACTTTCTTTCTTGTGAGGGCATATGGATTACGATAGATTGGTGATGTTGAAAAATCTAAAGTTGATTCAATTGAGCATATCTAGTAAACTAGTGGTTTTGAGTCACTTATTGAGGCTTGAGTGTCGTTGCTTGATTGTTTCAAATCTCTAATGCATTCTTGAAATTGTATTTTGAAATGAGGGAGTTATTTGGTTCAAGCTTCACATGCTTGTAGCCTAATTGTTGGTACTAACCAATGTCAGTATGTGTTTGTGCTTAAAGTGGATCCTCATTGAGATTTTTGTTTTAGTTTGCTTGAGGACAAGCAAAGACTTTAAGTTGGGGGGTGTTGATGAGTCGCTGAAATTACGCGATATTGATACGCTAATTAGTAAGCCTTTGTGTTTCCTTAAGCACTTTTTGTTGTTACTTTTTGTGTTTTTATGTTGTTTTGTAGGGAAAAGATGCCGGAGAGCATAAAAGAGCAAAATGGATTAAAATGGACCAAAATGGAACAAAATAGAGCAAAACAAGCCAAGTAGTGAAAAGAAGTGATCAGAAGAAACCAAGTGAAAAGAAAGTAAAAAAGATGCAAACTGGACATTTTGCAAAACTGTCAAAACTGGACAGTTTTGCAAAAACGGGACAGATTTGCAAAACTGAAACTTTGGGTTTAATTTGTCATTGTTTGGACTTAAAAAAATGGGGAAACATAAAAGGAACACTTGGGGGGAAAACAGATTATCTTTGGGACAGTTTTGCAAAACTGTCCAAACTGAACAGTTTTGCAAAAACGGGCCAGATCTGCAAAAACGGGCAGAATTGCAAATCTGAAAAATGGGGCATAAAAAGAGGCTTAGGCAGCAAAATATTCTCATCTTTGGCAGCTTTGGAGAAATCCTTGGGCACAACACATTTTGGAGGCTAGGGTTCATCACCAACACATTGGAGGAGAAGATTGGAGGCACTTCAAAGAGATATTCTAATTCCTTTCTTCAACTCCTTGTTTTGTATTGAATATTTATGTGTTTGTATTTATATTCCATTACTTGAATATTGTTTATGGAAGTATACATTGTTTAAGTTGGATTGAATCTCTTGTTGTGCTTATGTGTTGAATGATTTTTATTGCTATTGAAGTGGGTCTTTGTTGATTTAATTAATCTCGTTCTTGAATGTTTCCAAAGGGATTAGCAACCCTAGGACTCACCCATTTACTTAGATTGAGCTTGGAAGAGGAAATCTAGGTTGGGAAAGATTGATTAACAAGAATTTGGGTCATTAAATCCATCTAATAACTTGAGCTCGGAAGAGGATAGTTACTTGAGGTTAAATTGGTTGTGCCTAATATCACACTCTAAGGCTTGGAAAAGCTTAGAGTGAAATTCATTGATTTGGTTGGAAGACTTTCAATGAGATTTTAGATATCATTATCTATCAACACAAACCCGCTCTTAGTTGTAATATCATAAAATACGTTGGATCGTTACTTGAGTGTAATTTCCTTGTATCAAACTTGTGGCCATTGATCATTTTACTCGCTTTCTAGGTTAATTTACATTTCCGCATTAGTTATAATTTTCTCAAAAACCCAAAATATTTTCTATCGTTTGGCTTTAGCTTAGTTGGTGAAAAATTTCATACTTTTCTTAATCGCCATATATTGTTCCCTGTGGGATTCGACCCCCCACTCATAGTTGGGTAAATATATTAAATACGACCGTGTACACTTTCTCTTTGAGGAGTGTATTTGGACGTTATCACACCCACAAAAGAAAAACACTCTTTTGATTTTTCCCACCTTACTACAATATCACTCACACTCTATTTTTCTTCACAGACTATTTTCTAACTACAGGTCTATGGGAATACCTCACTTTGCTCTCACTCGGATGTATTGTCCGAGATTTTCTTGGTGTCATTAAATGGCTTAGAACTCTATTTATAAGCTTCGGAAAATGCGTGAACAAGCGTGAACGAATAAGATACACTCGCGTGAGCTTAATAAACTGCGTGAACGTTTCTGCAAGCAGAATCAAAAAACCGCGTTTTATACGCGTGAAAGCATCTGCGCGTATTCTACTATTCAACTCTGGTGGGCCCACATGTCTGAGGGACCTACTCCCAACAGAAAGAAGAATGACAAATTGATCATATCAAGTTGCATATTTATTAGTTATAAAGAGCTGTAAGACACAGATGTATTCTCTTTAATTTGTTAGTACGTTTTGGAATTCCCACCAGTTTAAACATTAAACATAATTCATATGTATCATTCTAAGAGTAATTGTTAAAATATTTGCGGATGTTCCTATGGGGAAACAATTAAATCTGCATTTCTCAGGCCCAAAGGCCATTGCATAACAATTCATTACATCATTCCAAACCTATTTGCGTCAGCAGATTTTCTCATTATGGGCTGTGAGCCCCAGGAAGTTTGGGGGCTTAAGTTATTCAACTGCTGATGTTGGTGAAGTACTATCAATCTCAGGTGCAAGCCCATTTTCTCACAATTTATATTCATTTATTGGTAGATGAACCTTATTTTCCATTTTTTACGAATTAACATCTTCACTATTTATTTTTTTCTATTCTCCATCTCTAAATGAAATTTGGAAGAAGCGGTTGCTGTACTGCAATGCATCACTTGGTCAAATTAACACCAATTAAAGCCAACTAGTTAATAGTAAAGGATAAAATAGAATTTGATCTATGAACATGAATTTAATTTATAACTTAATAAAGGGATATGAGTCGTCTGGTGCCGTCAATGGTTATTGCCTAAAAGTCTTATCCCCATATTCACTCCTATAGATATTGTAACCACTAATTATTTGCTTATATTTGTCATATCTAATTAAGAGTTGAAGAGCGAGAAAATCTTATGATGTGTTGCACTAAGGTTTATCCCCTGATCCATCAAATGTGTCTAAAGTACATAGAGTATCATTCAGAAACATTCTTGTTCCAACTTTTAGGTTTATGACGACTGGTTTATTAATCAGATTTATTTGTTAGTTCCTCTCTCTGCTTATGCCTCCAGTTGGAATATTTGTGTATATCAAGGTCTTTTAACCTAAATGGAAATGAATTCTATGATGGCTGCGAATGCAGAACATGTGAGTCTTCATAGTCATTGGTTACTTATGCCAATATCTCTGTAGAATGGTCTTTATTTGGATTGTTCGTCCAGTTTTCCATTCTTGAAAAGCATACTAGAGCGCATCTATGTAACAAGAATATTAACGTTCTCTTTGAGGTAAAGCAAAAATTTATTGTGCAAGCATCTGAATCCTGTGCTGTTCGTTTGACATACACAGAATGAAAATAGATCTCTTTTCATTTAATTATACTGAAAATGATGTTGGTTTCAGGGTTTGGCCTTCTAGTCTTTCAACTTACTTTGTATCCATGGATTGCGAAGTATATTGGCCCTATCCTCATTGCTCGTGTTGCAGGAGTAAGCACTTGATTTGTACAATACATTAAACTCTTGAGTTCTATGAACAGGCATCTGAAAGGCTTGTAATATGATCAGGTTTTGTCAATTCTCTTACTGACGAGTTACCCTTATATCGCTATGCTGTCTGGGATCAGCCTCTCCGTGGTGATGAATTTCGCATCCATGATGAAGAATGCTTTGTGTGTAAGTGCTTTTTCTCTGCGGTCTTTAATAATGTTATCACTGAATCTGTTGTTGATGTGCATGCCAAAATCAAGAATATGCATGAAATATGGAAGTGAATGTGAAATTTTCACTCTTCAGTGCATTTAGCAGTGGAGTTTAATTAACCCCTTGGTAGTCAATGCCTTAAGAGAATACTAGATGGCCTATGCCCGTGCTGTGCACGGGCCCAACACTTCGGATTATAGTGTATCTATGTATATGTAGTTGTGTTTAGATAATGATAATATATATATATATATGTTCAAAATACGATTAATTTAACATTGTAGTTTGTGCTCTGTATCTAAAACTTTATTTTATTCGTGTTTGCTACGAAAATTTATTAATACCTTTTAAAAGAGAAGACTTGTTTAAAAAGAAACTATTTTCCTCTCTTTCGAGATAAAACAATAGCAATATTTTGAATATCGGTTGATACTTTCAATTTTAATTCGATTAATTTAACGGTGTAAAATACTTATTATTTTTTATCAAATTTTGATTTAGATAATTCTAATTCAAATTATTAAATTAATTTTACATGTTTAAAATGAAACAAAGTAGAAATTAATTTTTTCCTTATTCTAAAGAGTCCATTATTATTGATTTAATTGTTTGATTTTCTAAGCATTTGTTTTTTAACATTGTTTGTTTTATTAATATGGGATTCACGTTTTTTTTTTTAATATTCTTGATTCTTAATATGGGGTCCACTTTTTTTTAAAGTGAGTTTGGATGTGGTGGGTTCCACTTTTTTTTCTTTTTTTTTTTTTTTAAAGGGACAACGGACGATGAAACATGGGTCTAAACCCATGCTTTATATAGTTTCTTCTTTTATTTTTATCTTTTATATTTGGCAGGTATGTCGTTTAGTATGGGGCCCAGCCTTTTGGACATTATTAGTTTGTATTATATATATATATATATATATATATACACACACACACTATGTTCAAAAAACACGATTGATATAACATTGTAATTTGTGCTAAAATGATCTAAACTTTATTATATTAGTGTTTTGCTAAGAATACAAAGTACGCACTTTTTTTTTGACATTGTTTATTTTTTTAATATGGGATTCACTTTTTTTATTATATATATTGCTTGATTTTGTCAATATGGGATACTATGTTCAAAACACGATTAATATAACATTGTAGTTTTGTTAAAGTATTTAAAAAAACTTTATTATATTAGTGTTTGCTACAAATACGCATGGTGTTTAATATGGGGCCCACAATTATTTTCACATTTATTAGAGTAAGGAAAAAATGAAAAAGTAATTAAATTCTATCTTATTTTAATATATAAGTATTTTAAGTATGTTCTTGTACTGATAATTTCATTTGCTCCCACTAATGGATTGATACGCACGCGGTAATGAATCCATTATTATTGACTTAATGAGATACTTTGGAAATTACATGAATATTATTTTTGGACATTATTAATTTGCATTATTTTTAATATATATATATATATACTATGTTCAAAACATGATTAATATAACATTGTTGTTTGTCTTTCACAGTATCTAAAACTTTATTATATTAGTGTTTACTATGAATACAAAGTCTTTTTTGACATTTTTTTTGAATATGGGGTTCAATTTTTTTTTTGATAATGCTTGATTTTTGTTAATATGGAGTCTACTTTTTTAGTGAGTTTGGAGATGGTGGGTTCAGCTTTTTTTTTATATATTGCTTGATCTTTGTTTAGTATGGGGTCGATATATATGAGGCCCTAATTTTTTTTTACAATTTTTTTTTATGGGCTTGTTTAATATGAGCGATTTTTTTTTTTTTATATATACTATGTTAAAACATGATTGATATAACATTGTAATTTGTCTTTAAAATATCTAAAACTTTATTATATTAGTGTTTGTTAAGAATACAAATCCTTACTATTTTTTTTGACATTATTTATTTTTTTAATATGGGATTCATTTTTTTTATATATTGCTTGATTTTGTCAATATGGGATCTATGTTTAAAACACGATTAATATAACATTGTAGTTTGTGCTATAAGTATTTAAAACTTTATTATATTAGTGTTTGCTATGAATACGCATCGTGTTTAATATGGGGCCCATATTTTTTTTAACATTGTTTATTTTTTAAATATAGGATTCACTTTTTTTTTCAATATTGCTAGATTTTGTTAATATGGGGTCACTTTTTTTTAAATGAGTTTGAATGTGGTGGGTTCAACTTTTTTTTTTATCTTTGGATGTTGTTTAATATGGGGCCCTAATTTTTTTTTACAATTTTTTTTTTATCTTGGATGTTGTTGAATATGGGGCCCACAATTTTTTTTTTTTTACAATTTTTACTATGTTGAAAACATGATTGATATAACATTGTAATTTGTACAACAAAAATATATAAAATTTTATTATATTAGTGTTTGCTAAGAATACAAAGTACGCACTTTTTTTTGACATTGTTTATTTTTTTAATATGGGATTCATTTTTTTTTATATATTGCTTGATTTTGTCAATATGGGATCTATGTTCAAAACACGATTAATATAACATTGTAGTTTGTGCTATAGTATTTAAAACTTTATTATATTAGTGTTTGCTATGAATACGCATCATGTTTAATATGGGGCCGCATTTTTTTAACATTGTTTGTTTTTTAAATATTGCTTGATTTTGTTAATATGGGGTCCACTTTTTTTTTAATACTGGATGTTGTTTAATATGGGGCCCACAATTTTTTTTAATACTGAATGTTGTTGAATATGGGGCCCATAATTTATTTTTTTTCAATTTTTTTAGTGTTTGCTATGAATACGCATCGTGTTTAATATGGGGCCCGCATTTTTTTAACATTGTTTGTTTTTTAAATATTGCTTGATTTTGTTAATAGAATTTTTTTCCGTGAGTTTGGATGTGGTGGGTTCCACTTTTTTTTAATCTTGGATGTTGTTTAATATGAGACCTTTGCAATTTTTTTTAATCTTGAATGTTTGTTGAATATGGGGCCCATAATTTTTTTTTTTTTTAGGGCACATTTAATATAGAGGCCAAATTTTTTTTTTTTTTGTTGAATATGGGCCTATGGGGCAAGTAATTTTTTTTTTCAATTTTTTTAGTGTTTGCTATGAATACGCATCGTGTTTAATATGGGGCCGCATTTTTTAACATTGTTTGTTTTTAAATATTGTGATTTTGTTAATATAGGGTCCCTTTTTTTTTAAAGTGAGTTTGGATGTGAGTGAGTTCCTTTTTTTTTTTTAATGCGAATGTGTTTAATATGGCCCGCAATTTTTTTAATAAGATATTTATTGAATATGGGGCCCATAATTTTTTTTTTTTTTTTTAATTTAATACATTTTTTTGCGCGGTGCCCTTATGGGGTGGTGTTTTAAATTTTGCCTACATATAGTAGTAATTAACAATGCCTAAATATTCTTTGGTCTTTAATTTTTGCCTTTGTGCAACTTTGAGCTTTCGCCGAAATCTGGGGTTTTGAGTTCGAAAAATTCGGCCGTAAATTAAAAAAAAAATCGCAAGACAAGATTTGGGTCGCGTGTATGGGACCGGCGTCACTGATGATTTAAGTACAAATTTTTATGCGGACCGGCGTGCGTCGAAATGCGCACGTAAGGCATAAGTATCACCGGGTCGTAACTTTGATAATTCTTCGCAAGTTATGCGGTGGGCTACTTTTATATTGTCTATCGTTTTCTATTGTTGTTTCATATTTATCGAACATATTTCCTTCTTATTTTCTGTAAAAGCGAAAGATAAATATTAACGAATGGTGAGCTTTTGACACTCGAACACGTAACATATGCATCTAAATTTTGTTTTATTTCTACTCTTTGTGGCATAAGTTTACTCTTTTCCCCTAGGGCAGAGTGCTTGAACACTTATATAAAATGAAAATGATTCGTATACTACCATGATTTTGTTTTGTAATCATTGAAAGACCAAATTGCATTAGAATGGAGAACATATTTCCTACTAAATGCTTTGTGAACTTTTATGCACACCGACATAACTTTGTGAAGGAATTATCAAAGTTATCACGACTCGGCATCTTTTATGCCCAATCTGCCTTAAAGGCAATAAGTATCTGGATTAGGCATAACTTTGATAATTCCTCGCAAGTTATCTTGATGGTATACTTTTAATGGGCAAACTTTTATGCCGGGACCGCATAACGCTAAAGGAATTATCGAAGTTATCACGTTGCGTATACTTATCTTGAAATCTACCTAAGCATAAATGCATCTTTGAAGGTCCGGCGTACTTTAGTGGTCCTTAACAAAAGTATGCGAATTAAACTAATTAAACTCTGCCTTGCGAATTTTTTTTAAAATTTTATTTTGCCACGTGGAGTTGAACACAGGAACCTATGGGTGTTAGCCGAAGAAGCTAATTTAAGATTTGAAAATATGAGGGCAAAATTTAAAGACCACCCAAAAGAGAAGGGCAATTCTGCGGTGCCGCATTTTAATATGGGGGCCAAAATTTTTTTTTTTTTTTTTTTTTTTGTGTTGTGTGTTTTGGTGGGGGGGTCCACAGACAGACGACGAGAAAGAAGCCATGCCGCCGGTGGCTTAATATAGTAGAAATACTTTTCGAGGACTTCTGTTTCTCGTTTTGTAAGGAAAAAACAACCTACTGGAACTGTCGTATGCAGATATATGCTTCACTTCTGGTGAAATAAGACCAACCTTTGTCTATCTTCCAAATCAGTAAATTCTCTTTAGGAAAATGATACAAAGAATCCACCAAAAAATAAAAGAAATCTATTTGAGTTTTTTGAACTAGTAATTTGTCACAAGTATATAATATACCAATCGTGGAAGCTTGGACATCATTCTGTGTCCTATTATTTGTTAATCTCAAATTCTAACGTGACTTTGAATTGCCTCCAGATCTCTATCATAACGAGGATGTCCATATTACAAAATAAAGCGAGTGGTAAATCTTCTTTGCTCTCTCCTTTAAAAAGCTAGTTCTTGTAATTGTCAACTGCAGAAGCATTTTAGTTTTCCTTGCGATGTTTTTTGTTTGGTCCTAGTCTGATGTTGAATAATTTACAAACAGGACCAGCGACAACAGGAGCTGCTAATGGAATTGCCATGACAGGAATGTCATTTTTTAAAGCTCTTGGCCCAACAGGGGGAGGAGCACTGTGAGTTTACTTGTTTCCTAATTACTTATCAATTTCTAATTGAAGATTAAATTAAACTTTTATTGTTTATGATGTGGATAAAAAGTAGTAGAGCATTTTTCTGTTCAGTCTTGGTAAAAGTAAAGACATTAATTGAGAGAAAACCTGTTTAAATGGTGTTAATACATACTAGCGCATATGGTTTTAGTAAATCTTTAACCAGGAGAATTATACTAATGTAGCCTTGTAATTAAGGTGACCTGTCAAAGGCTGCAAGCCTATGACATCACAAGTGCTACGGCCACTTGCCAATATTCTTTTAATCATCTTGTACCACTCATCCAAATAAATCATCAGCAACCACCTGGTTTTATTTCCATTGGTAAAATCACGAAGATTGGAATCATCAATGTCCATGAACTTGTTCATATGACTGTGGAAGGTTCTTAGAGACTTGCTCAATCTTTAGGACAATGTTTGACATATAATAATGCTATTTCTGTCCGTCCTTTCAGTTGAGGGGCATAATGATTTTTATGTTGTAAAATTACATAAGTACTTTTGGTTTCACCAGTTACATTCATCATGCACTGAGTGCCTGTGGTGGCCTGGAAGAACTAGGCAAAAACGTGGTGAACATTAATTTGTTATTTGAACGTACAACAATTTTATTTTATCAAGACTTATGAGATTGTAAAAAAAAAAAAAAAAGAAAGAAAGGGGGAAGGTGTTAAGACTCGATGTATGAATCGAAAGACAGAACTATTCTTTGAACATAATTAAAACACGAGCCTAATTTTCTCTTGAAGCATTTTACCTGTTACTGTTGTTTTTCCTTGACCAGAGCTCTGTACCTACAGTTCTGCAATGAAGCAGAGTTCATAGCAGCATGCAGAAACCATTTTAGGAGTAGAACAGACTGCATTGACTCTTTGATGTATTGAGCCATAAATCAGACAACATGGGTCAACATCTCTTAGTGTCTAACTAGCACTTTTCGATTCCTGATCCCAACGAGCAGCTATGACATTTAAGAAAATGAGAGGAAAATTGAGTCATTGTTTCCAAATAGAATGTTGGACTTGAGCACGTAGAATAGTGGTCGATCTTGTCCTAACCAGACTATCTTCTTTTTCTGTTGATGATTGAAGGAATGTATTTCACATCTTGCTTGAGAACTTGCGAATTCTTTTGGTTTTCGCCTTAGAATAGAAACACATCTGTCTTTATACAGCTAAAGTCATCACTTTTCTTGATTTGTGCAGCTTTTCTTGGGCACAAAAAAGGCTTGATGCTTCCATTCTTCCAGGTAACGATCATATATCTATGTTTGTTTGTTAAAATAACTGAGTTCAGTTGAACCCTTAGCACATACACCGAACCCGCCTTTGCTCTTTGCTCTCTCCGATCTTTATATATGTGCGTGTTCTACACAAATGCAGGTGATCAAGTGGTTTTCTTTGTGCTGAATGTGATTATGGCAATTGGTGTGTTGTTGACATTCAAACCATTCCTAGTTAGAAAAACAAAATACTTAAATTAGAGGGAGAGCTTATGTATTTTTATTGTGATTATTTTTAGTATCCTATTTTGAGTCACGGCAATTAGGATTGAACTCCTGCTACCTGTGTGTACCACAGGACTTCATACCCCATCTTAAAAAGTGGAGTATGCAAGTCATTAATGCAACATGGACGACAGGGACATGACTTTTAACTCCATTTTAAATCAGTCCTATCTACTTGGCTGTTTTACTTTTAGAGTTATTCATTTTCACGCAATGTCAACTCTTTTTCTACTGGTGCTGCATTTTGTACTTGTTGGAGCTGTTGTACATAAATTGCTATTGTTTGCTTTATCATATTTAATTCATTGACGACTCTGTCAATTCTCCCTCATTGATTAAAGGGCTTTTAACACATTTTAGCAGAGGCTCAGTCAAAAATAATTCTGATCGGTAATGATATACAAAAAATATACATTAATTATGTACAAAATATATATTTCTGGCTATTATTTTGATTGACGGTTATAGAGTTTAAAAGATTCCTTGAGTTAAAAAGAGATAGAGTATGCTAATAGGTTTATAGGTTGAATGAGCTCCCCACTTAATTAACTAGTTTTTGAGTTAGGCTCACATATTCAGTCTATATCAATTGAAATAGCAAAAGCAGTCAATCAACGTTTGGTCGCTTCTCAAGGGGTGGTAACGATGATCAACTCAACTAGATGCGTGTTAGGAGTAGTGACCGGATCAAAGAGAATGAGTGCAGGCCAAGGTCATGAGTTTAATTCCCTAGAGCAATATGTTGTGTGGCGTGTGTTGAGGGGGATTGTTGGTAACCCAACATGGCGAAGCTGAGGTGATTTGGAATCATGGTTGAACATGTGTGCCCGATGTCTAAACGTTAGAATAAAGTCGTGCTTTTGCTATCATCTATAATTTTTTACAATATGATAAGAACTGGATCCTAAACAAGTAGTATTAGACATCTTTCAAGACTCTGTGGTATCACTCGTGTCTAACAAGGTCGTTCCTCAAGCGTGACAATTATTATATGTCAATTGTTCATTGCAATTAAAAAGAAAACTCCTCCTTCTATAAACTAGTCTTTTGAATTTAGTTATGTTGATCGATCTATAAGAGACACCTTTGCCTCCCTGGCACTTGTTTGAGTCACAATTTGGAGTCGTTGGTCGACAACGGCAAGAGTTGCTTTAACCATCAAGTGTTATCACTTTTATCTAAGTGCTTTTTAGTATACTTTTTTTCTTTTTTGAACTTTTCAAGATGGACCATCGAAATGAAGTGTGGCCCACTCTCGTAAAGCTTAGAGAGTACGTAGTTTGATTTGTGGATTAGGGATTATTATATCTTTAGTTAATTTTATCGCACAACGCCGGTTATAAAAAATATAGAAAGATATTACAGAGATTAATTTATTTTATAATTTTGATAAAGAATATTAATCACTAATTAAATATTTCTTCATTTTCTACCATGATCTATTACAATGAATTAATGACCTATTAATAATTATAATTGATCTCGCTCTTTCTCAATATAAATCATGTTTTGTCCAACACAGGGTTCAAAGTCCTTCAGATAACCTATCGGGCAACTGCTAAAACCCCCTTTTCCCAAAATTT
>NC_081348.1:20080857-20167517 GCF_029784015.1 Lycium ferocissimum
GTCTTTAATAATGTTATCACTGAATCTGTTGTTGATGTGCATGCCAAAATCAAGAATATGCATGAAATATGGAAGTGAATGTGAAATTTTCGCTCTTCAGTGCATTTAGCAGTGGAGTTTAATTAACCCCTTGGTAGTCAATGCCTTAAGAGAATACTTTTCGAGGACTTCTGTTTCTCGTTTTGTAAGGAAAAACAACCTACTGGAACTGTCCCATATGCAGATATGCTTCACTTCTGGTGAAATAGGAATAACCTTTGTCTATCTTCCAAATCAGTAAATTCTCTTTAGGAAAATGATACAAAGAATCCACTAAAAAAATAAAGAAATCTATTTGAGTTTTGAACTAGTAATTTGTCACAAGTATATAATATACCAATCACGTGGAAGCTTGGACATCATTCTGTGTCCTATTATTTGTTAATCTCAAATTCTAACATTGACTTTGAATTGCCTCCAGATCTCTATCATAACGGGGATGTCCATATTACAAAATAAAGCGGTGGTAAATCTTCTTTGCTCTCTCCTTTAAAAAGCTAGTTCTTGTAATTGTCAACTGCAGAAGCATTTTAGTTTCCTTGCGATATGTTTTGTTTGGTCCTAGTCTGATGTTGAATAATTTACAAACAGGACCAGCGACAACGGGGAGCTGCTAATGGAATTGCCATGACAGGAATGTCATTTTTTAAAGCTCTTGGCCCAGCAGGGGGAGGAGCACTGTGAGTTTACTTGTTTCCTAATTACTTATCAATTTCTAATTGATTAGAATTAAAACTTTTATTGTTTATGATGTGGATAAAAAGAAGTAGAGCATTTTTCTGTTTCAGTCTTGGTAAAGAGTAAAGACATTAATTGAGAGAAAACCTGTTTAAATGGTGTTAATACATACTAGCGCATGTGGTTTTAGTAATCTTTAACCAGGAGAATTATACTAATGTAGCCCTGTAATTAAGGTGACCTGTCAAAGGCTGCAAGCCTGTGACATCACAAGTGCTACGGCCACTTGCCAAAATTCTTAATCATCTTGTACCACTCATCCAAATAAATCATCGTAACCACCTGGTTTTATTTCCATTGGTAAAATCACGAAGATTGGAATCATCAATGTCCATGAACTTGTTCATATGACTGTGGAAGGTTCTTAGAGACTTGCTCAATCTTTAGGACAATGCTTTTGACATATAATGCTATTTCTGTCCGTCCTTTCAGTTGAGGGAGCATAATGATTTTTATGTTGTAAAATTACATAAAGTACTTTTGGTTTCACCAGTTACATTCATCATGCACTGAGTGCCTGTGGTGGCCTGGAAGAACTAGGCAAAAACGTGGTGAACATTAATTTGTTATTTGAACGTACAACAATTTTATTTTATCAAGACTTATGAGATTGTAAAAAAAAAAAAAAAAAAAAAAAGAAAGAAAGGGGGAAGGTGTTAAGACTCGATGTATGAATCGAAAGACAGAACTATTCTTTGAACATAATTAAAACACGAGCCTAATTTCTCTTGGAGGCATTTTACCTGTTACTGTTGTTTTTCCTTGACCGGAGCTCTGTACCTACAGTTCTGCAATGAAGCAGAGTTCATAGCAGCATGCAGAAACCATTTTAGGAGTAGAACAGACTGCATTGACTCTTTGATGTATTGAGCCATAAATCAGACAACATAGGCCCAACATCGTCTTAGTGTCAGCACACTCTTTCGATTCTGATCCTCAAACGAGCAGCTATGGCATTTAAGAAAATGAGAGGAAAATTGAGTCATTGTTTCCAAATAGAATGTTGGACTTGAGAACGTAGAATAGTGGTCGATCTTGTCCTAGACAGACTATCTTCTTTTTCTGTTGATGATTGAAGGAATGTATTTCACATCTGTGCTTGAGAACTTGCAGATTACCTGGTTTTCGCCTTAGAATAGAAACACACATCTGTCTTTATACAGCTAAAGTCATCACTTTTCTTGATTTGTGCAGCTTTTCTTGGGCACAAAAAAGGCTTGGTGCTTCCATTCTTCCAGGTAACGATCATATATCTATGTTTGTTGTTAAAATAACTGAGTTCAGTTGAACCCATAGCACATACACCGAACCCGCCTTTGCTCTTTGCTCTCTCCGATCTT
The DNA here is from genome assembly GCF_029784015.1 of Lycium ferocissimum. NCBI lineage: Eukaryota > Viridiplantae > Streptophyta > Magnoliopsida > Solanales > Solanaceae > Lycium > Lycium ferocissimum. Next base: position 20,082,975 of record NC_081348.1, read on the forward strand.
TATATATGTTCGTGTTCTACACAAATGCAGGTGATCAAGTGGTTTTCTTTGTGCTGAATGTGATTATGGCAATTGGTGTGTTGTTGACATTCAAACCATTCCTAGTTGAAAAACAAAATACTTAAATGAGAGGAGAGCTTATGTATTTTTATTATGATTATTTTTAGTATCCTATTTTACGAGTCACGGCAATTAGGATTGAACTCCCACTGCTACCTGTGTGTACCACAGGACTTCATACCCCATCTTAAAGAAGTGGGTATGCAAGTCGATTAATGCAACATGGACGACGGGGACATGACTTTCGCTCATTTTAAATCAGTCTATCTACTTAGCAGTTTACTTTTAGAGGTTATTCCTTTTCACGCAATGTCAACTCTTTTTCTACTGGTGCTGCATTTTGTACTTGTTGGAGCTGTTGTACATAAATTGCTATTGTTTGCTTTATCATATTTAATTCATTGAAGGCGACTCTGTCAATTCTCCCTCATTGATTAAAGGGCTTTTAACACATTTGGCAACTCAGTCAAAAATAATTACAATCGCTAGCCAATATACAAAAGATATACATTAATTATGTACAACATTAATTATGTACAAAATATATATTTGCTGGCTATTATTTTGATTGACGGTTATAGAGTTTAAAGATTCCTTGAGTTAAAAAGAGATAGAGTATGCTAATAGGTTTATAGGTTGAATGAGCTCCCCCACTTAATTAACTAGTTTTTGAGTTAGGCTCACATATTCAGTCTATATCAATTGAAATAAAAGCAGTCAATCAACGTTTGAGGTCGCTTCTCAAGGGGGTGGTAACGATGATCAACTCAACTAGATGCGTGTTAGGAGTAGTGACCCGGATCAAAGAAATGGTACCAGAGCCAAGGTCATGAGTTTAATTCCCTAGAGCAATATGTTGTGTGGCGTGTGTTGAGGGGGATTGTTGGTAACCCAACATGGCGAAGCTGAGGTGATTTGGAATCATGGTTGAACATGACGCTTACTTGATGTGCTTGATTAAGAAATAAAGTTGTGCTTTTGCGGAGTCCGGAGCCAAAAGGGTATAAAAATACACGGTATAAACCAAAAGAGGGCGGCCAAAAATTTACATACAAAAGGGGTATAACGTGGATCGGCCCACGTTATACCCCAATTTTTTTTTTAATTGTCGACCATTGAGTCGTAAAAAAAAAAAAAAAATTTTTAATAAAACGTGAATCCCTCCACGTTTGCAAACATAATTTGTAAAACGTGGATCCCTCCACGTTTTACAAACATAACTTTTTTCCCGCACGCTTAGGTTTAATTTGTAAGACGTTGCCTCTATTTAAATCATATTCGGCTATGTTTTTATTTTTTAATTTTTAAAGCATATAGTTAATTTTAGTGAATAACTCAAATAAATATTTTAATACATGCAATAATTAAATATGTGTTATATATATCGAATGTAAATAAAAAATAAAATATAAGTTAAATAAACGTCACACATTAACTTATTAATAAATGTTAAATTACATGATAACTATTAAACGGCACAAGACATGTTTTATTTTTTAAGATTTTGATTTAAACGTGTTATTTTTTAATCAAGACATAACTTTATTTTGAATATAAATCTAAGTCTAAAAAATATAAGGTGAAAAACTAGTTGTAAAATGGTCAAACTTTAGATGGTCATAACTTTGCGCTCGGACATCCGTTTTACGTCTTTTTTTTTTTGAACTTGCGTATTTTTTTTCGAGATCTATCGTCGACAAACTGCAGGCGCGTTTGGCGAGCCGATTTTTAAAAAAACACCTTTTATCCCATTCAATTTCAATTTTCCCCCAAATTGGCCTGAAATTTTCAGTTTTAGTTACTTATAAGATGATGATATGCAATAGATTTCAATGTAAAAATCCCGGGGTAATGTAGTGAATGTCAATTTCACTTCGATTTTAATTTTTGAAAATAAAGTCGACTAATTTTCTCGACATATAAAGTTGACTAAAATAACCTTACAATAAACACTAAGTTTTTTCAAACAAATTTAATTATTGAAATTAACTATATGCTTTAAAAATGGAAAAAAGCAATAATTTTTTTTTATTAAAAAAAAAACGCGTAAAACTATGTCCGATTATGACCATCTAAAGTTTGACCACTTTACAACTAGTTTTTCACCTTATATTTTTTAGACTTAGATTTATATTCAAAATAAAGTTATGTCTTGATTAAAAAATAACACGTTTAAATCAAAATCTTAAAAAATAAAACATGTCTTGTGCCGTTTAATAGTTATCATGTAATTTAACATTTATTAATAAGTTAATGTGTGACGTTTATGGAGGGATCCACGTTTTACCAATATAAGTTAATGGAGGGATCCACGTTTTACCAATATAATTTGTAAAACGTGAGGATTCACGTTTTATTAAAAAATTGTTTTTTTTTTTTTTTACTTCAATGGTCTTAAAAAAAAATTGGGGTATAACGTGGGTGATCCACGTTATACCCCTTTTGTATGTAAATTTTTACTTATACCGTGTATTTTTATACCCTTTTTGGGTCTTTATTAATCGCTTTGCTATCATCTATATTTTTTTACAATATGATAAGAATCGATCCTAAACAAGCAAGATTTAGACATCTTTCAAGACTCTGTGGTATCACTCGTGTCTAACAAGGTCGTTCCTCAAGCGTGACAATTATTATATGTCAATTGTTCATTGTAATTAAAAAGAAAACTCCTCCTTCTATAAACTAGTCTTTTGAATTTAGTTATGTTGATCGATCTATAAGAGACACCTTTGCCTCCCTTGCACTTGTTTGAGTCACAATTTGGAGTCGTTGGTCGACAACGGCAAGAGTTGCTTTAACCATCTAGCTAACACTTGATACATATCACTTTTATCTACGTGCGTTTCAGTATACTTTTTTTCTTTTTTGAACTTTTTAAGATGGACCATCGAAATGAAGTGCGTTACACTCTCGTAAGCTTAGAGGTACGTAGTTTGATTTGTGGATTAGGGATTATTATATACTAGTTAATTTATCGCTTTGCGCGGTTATAAAAAATATAGAATATTATAGATTAATTTATTTTATAATTTTGATAAAAGAATATTAATCACTAATTAAATATTTCTTCATTTTCTACCATGATCTATTACAATGAATTAATGACCTATTAATTATAATTGATCTCCCTCTTTCTCAATATAAATCATGTTTTTGTCCAACACAAGGTTCAAAGTCCTTCAGATGGAAGCCATATCAGGGCAACTACCTCATTTCACCCCACATTTCATCCAACTGATTACTACTAATATTATGTTTAAGCAGCATCCATTTTGAAAAAGGATTTGTTTGGCAGAATGTCAACCTGTGCAATATTAGTAGTGATTTAGTACATACTTCTTCTGATCCCTATTAGATGGTATTTTTAGCTTTTACATTTAGTCCAAAATAAATTGTTTTTTGCATAATCAAGAAGGTATTTGATGTACACATGATCTAATTTTTTTCCATTGCAGAAACCTTGTATGAAAGATAATTTAGTTGTATCATGAAGATATAAACATACGGAGAACTATCAATTACAAAGTCATATGCACAATTAGTACTATTTTGATTCAACTTAAAAACTTATTGACATACTTGTTAATAAAACTTTAACCGCAACGTTTTCTTGGCAGAATTAATTAAAGGATGCCACTAATAGAGCTTTATTATCTCCTGACCAAAAATAAATGATTTTTACATAATCAAGAGGGTATTTGAGGTGCACATGATCTATATTTTTTTTTTCCATTGCAGAAATTTGTATTAAAGATAACTTGTATTATGAAGATATAAACATATGGAGAACTATATTAATCAACTCTGTAAGAACTGATCACCGTATAAGTTAGGTTTATGCCTTGTATAAATGTCAAACACCCAAAGAAGGCAAAAACACATCATAATGGAGCAACAAAAACTGCAATGGACAATAAGACAACTTGTTCTTTTGTACCTCGTTCATGTTCTGAAGATATATTGATGGACGGATAGCAAGTTCCCCGAGTTTTTTGGCTTTTATCTCCTGGCAAACAATTTGTACAATAAATTTGCTTTTCGGAATAATTAAGCTGGTAAGCGCTTGTGTTCACGTTGTCTGCACTGTTAACGATGAAGGAGTAATCCCTTTCTTTTACTGTTCGTACCAATGTCTCCATCTAATATATCAATCATCTTATTAATCTCTCTGATTATTTGATTTATCTCATCATCCGTGCATTCACACAATTCGATGTTAAAACTTCATGAAGCTCGCTGGAGAATATCACTCCGAACGATGCTTAACATACTCTTTGTTCACAGTCGGCTTTATTGTTCAAGGTTACTTTTATCGCCAAACTTGCATTTGAGAGAAGATGCACTGCGGCCTGCGTCAAGATATGAACTCATGAAAGTTATGTCTACTGTGATCGATGAAGAATGCCCTAGGTGATAGATATTCTCCACAAATTTAATTTTCAGAATGTTCGTAATTACTTGTGTTCATGTTGTACGTCTATGCTGTTATCAATGAAGGAGTAATTCAAAGACAGACTGGAATTAAAACATCAAAACTGAAGTAACGGAAAGACGCAGCATGAAAGCCACAATGATTATAGAATATAGAGATTAATAGATGAATTGAAGAATTTAAGCAAAATGGAAGAAACGGGACAGTAGATCAAAAATGAAAGAGAAAGGAAGAATAGAGGGAGGGGGTAAGAAAGAAAGTTAAGAGAAGTAAAGAATCATCACTGTCCTAAGAAGGGGCGGGGGAACAGTTGATTTTAGCGGGGCATTAAGAAGCGTTGGTCTGTTTAGGAAAAGAGGCGTCTGTTAGAATACCAAATATTCTTTATTGGAACACCTTTTAAAATAATTTTTAAAATGAGAAAGGGAAAAGACAAAAAAAGGAAAACGATAAATGCATTTCCTGATCAATAAGGCATGTCACATCAACGGGCTTATGTCCTGCATATGTATATATATTGTACACATCAACAAGATCACACTTTTAACCTGCTAACTCTAATATTGTATTAACCTCTGGTTTGTGTGGGATAACACCAACTCCGGCCATAACATGCGCCTTTACACCTAGGTTTTTTGACAAGTAGATTTTCATATTGCTTTATTACTAGCCTTTTTTCTATAATTTTATGACTACTATTTTGATTTAGAAGTCTTAATTAAATATAATTAAATAGTGTATGTTTGATTGTTAATTTATTTTGACGAAACATATCTTAAATAATTGTTAGTTTGCCAATTGAAATTGGATGGGGATGTTTCTCTTGTGATTCAAATTAGATTGATAATGATTTTTGCTCAATCTAAATCTGTTCCACAATTAGATCGATAATTGTGGTAAGTTTTTCACCATTTTCAATGCCGGATTTTGATCTATGTATAAAATATCAAAGCGTCCAGGGGGTCTTTTTCCCGGGCTTTTCTCCCAATGTCCTTTAAAAAATTCAAGGCTAAAATTAAAAATAAAAAGTTATCCAACTCATCTAGTGAAAAGCCGAACACATGTTTTATAACATACACTACTCAGTATCTGTTAACCAGATCAGCACATAGGCCCATTCAGCAACTATAGCTCATTTCCGGCCCAGCTTAGCGGCCCAACTTAGTTGATTAATGGGATATAATTTTAGTTATGTTTTAAGGCAAAATATGTCGCATAAGGCATAACTTTTTGCAAACCTTTGCATTATGATTTTTTTTTTACTGAGTGGGGTTCGAATTCATAACCTAAGGGTATTTAGACGAACACAAAAATTATATACCAGCAATTTGAGGGGCGAAAACTAAAAGTCACCCCCAACAAAGGACAATCCCGCAAATTGCCCGTCCTTTATTTCCTTTATTTCATATTCCAGCTCATCAATTTCCCAGCAGTTGTAATTGCAAATGTATATAAGCATAGTTGAAATAAGAACATAGACCGACATTTCTTTTCTCTCTCTTCGTTTTCACCCTTCTAGGGTTTTCTTTTCTTTATTTTGTTCCTCGATTTTTCTCAACAGTAACATTATTCCAATAAACTAATTATTTACCACTATAAATATATTCATTAAACAAATAGTAGTACATTATTACATTTGATTCCCGTATCATAATTTTGGTTTGCTTGTTCACCAACCTTTATATACACAAAGTCAATCATAAAATTCCGTTTCATACTTTTCTTCTACCAGGGCCCAGAGATATACCTTTTGTACTAGTTGGAGCTGTGGTCTAAAAAATTACTTTTGTTTGCTTTGTTATATTTAATTAATTAATGGAGTATTTGTTTATTCATTCGTTAAAGTCTCCTCTCGCAGTCGCTGTTGGTGTCTTTGTGTCCCTAATGACTACTTTCTCCCATTGGAGTGATTGACAAGTTTTGAACATTTGGTACGCGTGTCAAAGTTGTTTATGAACTCTTCACGCATGTAAAAGTACAGTATAATTACTCACACTAAACACCTTCCTAGTAGAACTCAATAATTCACAAAAATATTTGTGTATTTTAAAATCAAATACTTATGTCCCTAGTCATGAAATATTTTCTTGGATGAACTTGACAAAAAAAGTACTTCCTTCGTTTCAAAATACTTGTCATTTTTTTGCTTTTCGTAAGTTAGTTTAATTAATCTTAGAAGCTTAATTGCGTTAAATTAATTTAATATTTAAAATTAAAAAATTAATATACTTAAAAAATATAAATTCATATAATTTAAATTTCAAGAAGCGAAAGGTTATAAATATTTTGGGACGAAAAAATACCTTACAAGTTATTGGTGTGCAATTGAAGAGGGCAAAGACAATTAGACTACCAATTGAGAGTGCATCCTGGAAAATGAAGGACCTAAATGTAAGGCGTCATCGCTAGCAGTTGAATGGCTGACAGAATGAGGACAAATTATGGTTGTTGGGATATAAAGAGGGAATGAATCCGCGAGAATCACGACAAAGAAGAATTCCATATTGTACGTTATTTATGTTTAGTCAAACAAATTTGATCAAAAGTAAGTATACTTTTAAGTGATTAAGATCTCAGTAATTGTTCATGTTCCACATCGTTCATGTGGTCGGAAAAAAAAAATCTATTTGACTTTCCAAATATAAACTACACCGCATAATCCCTCCGTCTCAAATTATTTATTATTTTTTTATTTTACACGCTGAAGTATTAATTAGAAAGGATATTTGATTAATTTTATTTTTATTTATGTCTAAATTATAATTTCTCCATTAAATATTTTATTCTATTTATATGTTATCTTCATTAATACTAATAAGGATAAAATAAAATAAAATTAATTTTACCTTGAATGTCTAAAATGATAAATAATTTGAGATAATTATTTTTAATAACCACGATAAATAATTTGAGACGGGGAGTAATACATATTCCAGAGATTAAAATGGGTAAAATGAATTGGACATTACTATTATATATAAGAGGGAATGTGAGACTTTTATCTAATTTCCCATTTTTAAAACTTTTTCATTAATTACTTTTATGTCCTAATTTTATTTATTTAAGTCAATTTTTTTGTTTTTTGTTTTTTAAAGTCTACTTTTCAAAAGTTTATGAAAAAAATAATTTTTCAAATTTTTTTAAAACTTTTTAATTAATTACTTTTAGGTCCTAATCTTATTTATTTATGTCTAAAATGATCAAATCCTACCTCATTTTTCACGTTTGATTTTAATAATTATTTGAGCCCAATTAATCCAATAATTCGCATCATCGCGCCTAAATAATTCCTCCAAAGATTTTTTTCCATATCCATGTTCGAACCCTGTAATCCCTAATTAAGAGAGGATTCCAAGATAAATTATATATTTGTCTTAAAAGTTCATTAACTATGTATAGATTATTTATTTAGAACTAAATAACAAAATTAGGATACATAAGTTATAATTTCATCAAAATGGAAGTTAAAATATTAAAGAAATGAAAATTTTGATTTTATATATATATGACTAAATGAGATGGTTGTTGTTGTTGTTGTTGTTGAATAACTAACACAAATTATATTTTTCATTAAAATATCTCTCGCGCCCTACATAACTAGTTGTACTGTATAAAGAAGTGAAACGAAAGAAACGTGGATTATATATATGTGCTTGTGCATGAGGGAATTAGAGACGTTAGCTCATTTTCTTCTTCTTCATTATCATCAAAAATGGCGAGCGAATTAGAGACATTGCTAAATAAGAAAGAGCAATACTACTACGAGAATTGCCCAGGTTGTAAAGTGGATCTACGCAAGTCGGGTCAAACTGGTTTGCCCATTAAGGAGCTCCTCACTATATGGGTCGTCATGCTTAGCGCAGGTAATTAATTTCCCTTTCTATTTCATGTACCACTACTTTTTTCTATCGCCTCCCTTTTCTTTTAGTCCCTCCGTACAAAAAAAAAAGATTACATTCACTTGACACGGAATTTAATAAATAAAATCAATTTTTTAAAATATGTGATTCTAAATAAATCTTAAATTATCTCATAAATTAAATTATTTTTAAGTATAAAAATGTGTCAGACAAACTAATAAAGAAAATTAATACTCCTTTCATTTACTTTTACTTGTTTACTATATTAAAAATAAATTTTTATTTTTACTTATTTAATTTAGCATATTAAGAAAAAATATTTTTTTTCTTATTTTATCTTTAACATTAATTATTTATTTCTAAATCATTCTCCAAGTCATGAGATTATACACCACTTGATATGAATATTAGGGTAAAATATATATTTTATTTATTAAATCTTAAGGGCCGTGTAAAGTTAAAAGTGGATAAGTAAAAGTGAACAGAACCGTATAAAGTTAAAAGTGAGTAAGTAAAAGTGAACGGGGCGTATAAATTTAAAAGTGGATAAGTAAAAGTGAACGGAGGAAGTACAGTCTTTTTGGACAGAGGGAGTAATATCTAATATCGTGTTTTGCGGTGAATAATTATAAGGAAGATAATGCCCAAAATTTTAGGAGTAGTAGTATTCCTTAGTTGCAACTTGCATGCACGCGTCTAGGACTAAACTAATGAATACAAGACACATATGTTGTCCGCATTCATGATGAGGAATCATAAAACTTAGAATTTTCTCAAAATGTAAATTTCACTAGTGTGTATATGTGCAAAGCTGCGATTTGCATGTGTTCTGAGTTAACCCCGGCAACAGACGGTTTGGAAATGACAACAACAACAGCAACAACATACCCAATGCCCAATGAAATCCCACAATGTAGGGTCTGGGGATGGTAAAGTGTACGCAGACCTTATCCAGGCTGTTCCTGAAAGACCCTCGGCTCAAAGAGAAAACATGAGGAAAAAGATCAGATAAGGACAAGTAGTTCAAAGCAGTATGAAAATGAGCTTTGGAAATGACGTTAGCTTAAATAGCATTTCTGGAATGCCATTTTAGCTGACGTCATCACCCAGATGGTCCGTTGCGTCAGTTATTAGAACACATGTAAATCATATTTCACATATGCTTCTTGCATATTTTTGGAATTGTGATAAAGATTTACATACTAGTGGAGATTGTAGCCAAAATTGCACATTTTGGAAAAATACCAAGTTTTAGATAGTTATTGCTAAAAGCCTCCTTGGAGGATCCTTCTTTCAATTTTATCTGTTGATATTCAGACTGATATTTTTATTTTTTCTTTTCTGTTTCGTGGGATTCATCAACTCTGATCAGCACTTCCAATATCATCTCTCTTTCCATTTCTTTATTTCATGGTAAGTTCACTCAACTCCTTGTTCTGTCCTTTTAGTTTAAGTTTTCCGAAAAATACACATGTTTAAGTCAAACTGAAATTTAAGAGGCAGAATTGAAGAGAATCTACTCAATCTTTAGAATAAACTATTAAGATAATAGCTCTTGTTAATAACTTGATCTGTCAAGGCCTCATAGTTTATGGATATGATCTCTTCACTCTGTAGAGCTCTTACGAAAAGTTTTAGCTTTAGGTACAACCAGTTTATATTGTTGAATATATATAGTTCTACACACCCTGCTCCTTCTTTCTAGTTCTTTCTAGTTTGTTGATTTGATTTGATGTGATTAATGTTGTTGAATTAATTCCGTTCTACACGCCCTGACCCTTCTTTCTAGTTTGTTGATGTGATTTGATTTGATTAATGTTGTTGAATTAATTGCGTTCTACACGCCCTGACCCTTCTTTCTAGTTTGTTGATGTGATTTGATTTGATTAATGTTGTTGAATTAATTCCGTTCTACATGCCCTGGCCCTTTGTTGACTTGATTTGATTCTTCTGAACTTAATTAGATGTTTTACCGATGAATTTCCAGTTCACTCACAGCTTTTTACATTTCTGCAACCTGTCTTGCCAGAGCTTTAATGGTTTTGACTGTTAACCATTCGAAATTATGATTATGATAATTGTTAACATGCATAAGGGATCAGTTTGCATTTGTAACATCTGCCCTATTGCCTTGTCGATTGTGTTTCTTGAAATTGGCCCCCTTTGTTATTTTATTTGATTGCATAAAACTTAATGTCTATACTGCTATATTTTATTGCTAACGTTATTTTTATTTCAGCTGTAAAAATCTGATTATTAAGCTTGAAATCATTGCTTATTTGAAGGTATCGCATTTTGCATGCATAAAACTTGTCAAACAGGGGACGACATTTCTTATCATGAAGATAATTTCATGCTATATTACGACAATTCATTGCCTTCCTAATTTTGGCTTCCTGTACAGATAAAGGACTTTCACATTGCAAAGAGAGAGGAAGATATTAGTACATATGCAGGTTATGTAGGTAAGCTTATTTCATGCCAAAATTTTTATGTTCAGATATATGATTATATAAAGGTCTGTCGAAAAACTGCTTATCAATTTCCTGAAATACTGAAGGTTCTGCATACATGCTCGGAAGAGCTTTGACATCTGTCTTTTGGGGAACAGTGGCTGATCGATATGGACGAAGACCAGTTTTAATTTTCGGCACTTTTGTAGTGTACGACTAATCTTTATTGAACTAATCTTTATTTAAATTTTCTCTCTTTTAGACTTCACTTAAATGTCAACAAGTTTATATCTTTTGCTTTAATTGTGCTTCAGGGTTGTTTTCAGTACTCTCTTTGGTCTTAGTGTCAACTTTTGGATGGCAGTCATTACACGATTTCTTCTCGGTTTCTTAAATGGTTTGATTGGACCAATAAGGGTATGCTATCAGTTTAATTCCATCGTACAGTTCAGAACTACTCTATTAAGATATTTACCTTCCATTCTTAGGCATATGCCGCGGAAATTTTTCGTGAAGAATATCAAGCACTGGGAATGTCAACGGTAATATGCGCTTTAGTTTTCAGGTTATGCAAATGATTTCTAACAAAAGAAATGGAAATAATGCATTTCTGAATGACCATTTAGACAGTGGAATTAGGGAATTTATTTTGTTTTTATTATATGTTTGAATTGTTTCAGATCAGTAGTGCATGGGGCATTGGATTGATTATTGGCCCAGCTTTAGGAGGCTTCCTTGCTCAGGTATTTTCTTTTCCTTAGCTATTTCCTTTTTGTAAGAGAAATTTCATAGCCTAAAATCCTTAATGTTTCTACTTAAAAATTGCTCTGCAAATCTTAGCAAGAGAATTGAAGAACATTATATTTTGAGAAAATTTCCAATTTCCATCAGCATATATGCTCTAAATGTCCGCTTTTACCTAAGCCTGCAGAGAAATATCCGGCTGCATTCTCAAAGGATTCCATATTTGGGAGGTATTCTGCCTTTTTTCTTTTCATAATTGTGTATTTTCTTCTGTTGCTTAAATTGCTACTCGACTCCAACGTATGATCTTTTTCTGCAGATTTCCCTACTTCTTGCCTTGCTTATGCATATCAATATTTTCCTTGGTCGTGGGTATTGCTACATTTTGGCTGCCGGTAAATCTATATGATTATGTTAAATCTTGTTTGCAGTCATCATACAATTAGTATTCACATCCGGAGCAAACTTGAACTTCACATAAACTTTTAATGGACAATCATTACATATTATTTCAGATACCCATATTACTTTAATTTCCGATGTTGCTGAGAATGAGAATCGTCTAGACATCTTTTGCCATTTAATATTTCAATTTGTTTTTGAGCTTCTGTACATTAGTGAGGCGGATGGGGAAGGGCTTGTTCTAGTTGAAGCTCTAGTTCTGATTTAAACTTACCCCGAGACATATCGAGGTTTGTCTTAGTTCTTTTTCTTGTTGGTGTTGGGAGCCTACAACATGTTGAAAGAGAGCAAACTAATGCTTAACTGGTGAAGTGGAGGATTGAGTTGGGAGTTTCTTTTTTGGGATGATTACATTTTTGGACTGCTCAAACGAATAATAGCTAGCAAATGTATAGGTTTGTATATTAAGTATAATTATACATATAATATACATATCGTATACATACAATATACATAATCAGTTTATAGGTTTTATATATTTTGGCTAGCGCCCATAACTAATTTCGGCTGGACGGGCCAAAAATGAGAAAAGCCTGATAAGAAGTTGTGTGGTAATATAGGGTGTATCTCTGGTGTTTTGGTGATGAGAAAACTCTTTAAATATATGGACTCGTTTCTTAATCTTACCTGCAATATATAGATTTCTGAATTTCTCGAATCGCTTTAATCCGTGCGTCTTCGTTTCTATTTTCATATAGTATTCATCCTTAAAGATCATGGATTACAGGAAACATTACACAATCATGAATCAAGAATGCCGCCTCAAAGTTCATACAAGGCTCTAGAGGCTGCATCTGATACAAAAGAAGGATATGAATCAACCCCAAAAGAAAGCCTTTTCAAGAATTGGCCATTGATGTCGGTTATCATCTTATACTGTGTCTTCGCTCTTCATGATATGGCTTACTCAGAGGTATATAGCATATCTTCTAACCCAAAATAAGTTACTGTAGGATACAATCTTTGCATCATGATTATGTAGGCATCTTCTATTATAAAAAAATAAAAAATAAAAAAGATAAAGCTATGCATATCTTTGGTATGACATCCGTTAATTGCATGTTGTCATGCAATGACTTTACTGGAAACAAATTGTATTAGATATTCCTAAGGGACAATGTCGATTTATGTTTTACGCTGATTTGTGTTCCATACCAATGCTGCACCAGTGCAAAGTTTTCGGCCCCAGCATTCCACTGTAAACTTTTAGTAAAGTTCTTTTTTCTCATCTTTGAAGATATTACAAGTGATAAGGTCCGACATTCAACTTTCAATCTGTTATTCTGTTACTTGTATTTTATGTGTGTGCTATTTGCAACTCTAGGGGTATATGAAGAATGAAATACAACAAATTTATCATATCAAGAGGATTTAAGACTGCTAAGAACATCCCATTTTAGCTTCATTACTATTTGGGTAACAGTGATTGTGAGTTGCAAAACACAAATAGATTCTCTTCAATTTGTTGGTAGGTTTTGGAAATTCCCTCCAGTGTAAACATAATGAAAATGTAGATCATACTTGTTCTTTCAATCTTCTGGCACCAGGGGCATTGCATAAATAATCCATTTCATCATCCCATACCCTATTTGCCTTTGCAGATCTTCTCATTATGGGCTGTGACCCCTAGAAAGTTTGGAGGGTTAAGTTACTCCACTGTTGATGTTGGTGAAGTACTTTCGATCTCAGGTACATGCCAATTTTCTAGTAAATTAAATTCTTTTGCAGATAAATGAACCTTGCATGCCATTCTTTTGTCCAACTAATTTATTTGCTTCTTGCTTTTTGTTTCTCCATCTTTGATTTGATTAAGAAGAAGCGCTTGCTGTATTCACGTAGTCAAAATTAACACCTTTTAGGAAATAAGATATTTTAATCTATAATATCAAACTTGATATGATCCTTTCAAAAAAAAAAAAACTCTGTTAGATCTACTAATGCAACTAGTTAAATAGTAAAGGAGGAGCAGAATTTGATCCGTTAAATGCGACTAAAGTACATAGATTGTAAATAATTCAGAAGCACTCTTACTAATCTTTTAAGTTTATAACTACTTTTTTCTAATTGTTTATGATTATAGCTGTAAGGTTCTACAATAGTTCAAAATAACTTGTTAGTTCCTCTTTCTATTTATGCCTCCTGTTGGAAGATTTGTCGATATCAAGGTCTTTTCACTTAAAATGAAAACTAATTCTATGTTGGCTATGATTGCGTCAGCACACATGATCAGTCTTCATATTAGTCAGTAATTATTTTTGCTATTACCTTTGTCAGATCGTAATTGGATTATTTGGTCATTTTTGTTCTTGAAAAGCATGCTAGAGCACAATTATGCTGTCAAATATTACCATTCTCTAGAAGGTCAAGCAGAATTAAGGATTTTAGATTGGCAGTCAATAGAAGAATTAGCTCAAACAGAAAAGTTATTTTCAAAGCGTATTGAGTTATCTGCTGTCTTGTTTGGCATAGATAGAACTACAGCTAATACATTTCATTTCATATAGTGATAAGATATTACGTACTGAAATTACAGTGGCGTTTCAGGATGTGGCCTTCTAGTCTTTCAACTAACTCTATATCCATGGGTTGAGAAGTATGTTGGCCCTATCATCATTGCTCGAGCATCAGGAGTAAGCACTTGACTTGTAAAATACGTTAAACTCTTGAGTTCTATCCAGAATTCCAGAAAATCTATAAGTAACTTAAAATTCCGTGATATGATCAGGTTTTGTCAATTCTCGTGTTGACAAGTTACCCTTATATCGCTATGCTGTCTGGGATCACCCTCTCTGTGGCGATAAATTTTGCATCCCTAATGAAGAATGTTTTGTCTGTAAGTGCTCTTTTCTGGTTTCTGTAATTTATCTTACTAGTCGATCTATTCTTGCTACCAAGTATTTTTGTGCGCATACAAAGTACAGACCAAGACCAAGATGATGAATGAAATATGGAAGTGAATGTGATATTCTGAGAAAAGTAAACCTCTCTTTTAATCAATCTCTCTCTCTCTCTCTCTCTCTCATGACAAAGTTATATTGGCTAATAGGAGGCTGTTGTTAGAAAATGAGTGCTGCAAATGGACAAAGTGAGAATCATATGAAGACTCTTAACACATCATGGTTTCAATTAAGATTAAAGTAATATCGAACAAATATTGAGATAAAACCCGACTCTTGAGGTGTAAGATCATTATGCGAGAAGTGGTTCCGCTTAGGGCATTGAGTTTTGAACTAGTAGATTGTCCCGAGTATATGATATACCACTCATATGGGCAGGGGCAGAGCTAGAAGCCCGCGCGGTTCGGCGGAACCCAGTAACTTTAGTCTAAACTCTGTATTTGTCTAAGAAAATTTATTGAATCTGTGCAAATTATTGATCCAGAACCCAGTGACTTAAAAAAATGCTAGAATCAGGAACCCATAAACTTCAAATCCTGGCTCCGCCTCGGCATATGGGAGTAACATTTCTATACGTGAACGATATTCTACATACTAATATTGTAATTTATGATCTCAAATTCTAACATTGACTTTCGAATTGCCTTCACAGATCTCAATCATAACAGGGTTGTTATTGTTGCAAAACAAAGCAGTGGTAAATTCTTCATTGCTCTCTCCTTTAAAGCTATATCTTGTAAATGTCAATTGCAGAACCATTATATCATCCATGCCATATGCTTCACTTGGTTTTGGTCTGATATTAAATAATTTACAGGATCAGCGACAACGGGGAGCTGCTAATGGACTTTCAATGACAGCAATGTCATTTTTCAAAGCTCTCGGTCCAGCAGGGGGAGGAGCACTGTGAGTTCACTTGTTTTTTATAACACTAACCATTCAACATAGTTTATGACATTTTGGAAAAGGCGGGAATTGGTTGACCAGTATCTTCCAAATTGAATTTTGATAAATCTTGCTGAACAGATCAGACTGTATTCATTTTCTGATGCTTGCGAGGGGGTGGAAAATCAGAATGTGTTTACCTGGTTTTGCTTTAGAAATAGGAATACTAATCTCTGTTCTTACAGCTAAAATTGTCGCCTTTTCTTGATTTGTGCAGCTTTTCTTGGGCACAAAAAAGGCTTGACGCTTCCATTCTTCCAGGTAATGATCATAATATATCTATGTTCGTTGTTAGAAAAGCTGATCAGCTGAACCCATCGCATATACATTGCATCCGCCTATGCTCTTTGCTCTCTCTGATCTTTATTTCTGTTGTGCTCTACGTGAATACAGGTGTTCAAGTGGTATTCTTTGTGCTGAATGTGATTGAGGCAATTGGTGTATTGCTGACATTCAAACCATTCCTAGTTTCAACCCAACATACTTAGAGGAGAGCCTATGGTCTTTTTCATTAATTAGGGCACCTGAGCTCTCTTTGTTAATTATTACTATATATATATATATAAGGGACAACAAAAAGGCTTTTGTAGTCCTCACAAAACTTTCCCAAAAAATGTAAAACTTTTCAATTAATTACTTCTAGGTCCTAACCTTATTATTTAAAGTCAAATTTATTTTTTGTTCTTATGGTCTACTTTTTTAAAAGCTATCGAACATTCTGCCTTATTTACTTATTTTCTATCGGGTATCTGGTACCCACATTGGAGCTCGCCGAATACAAATTCGGGTCACATAGGGCCCAATCGGGGGAAAAACTCCCTACCAAGGATTTTTTCATACCCAGGCTCGAACTCGAAATCCCTGATTAAAGGAGGAACAACCCCATCCGCTGCACTTTATTTTCCCTATTGCTTTCTTCTGTTGACATTCGATCTTTAATTTTCTAAATAAAATTTACATATTTGAAAACTATATAAAAAGTACTATAAGTCTCAATAATTGACATTTTAAAATATTTAAACGACATATGAAAAATTGCGGTAAAAAAAATCCGTTTAACTATCAAAATGGGAGAGAGAAGCTCTTTGGACTATAAAATTTATGATAATTTCAAATTTTATATTTAAGCAAATAATTAATAAGAGAGAAAAAGAGTCAAGAATTAATAAATAAAGATAGTTAACAGTATTAATAATTAAAAGCAAGTCAAGAAGAGTTAAAGGGAAAAAAGAAAAAGGGAAAAAAGAAAAAGGGAAAAGGCAACTGATATAAATGGGTTCTAGTCAGCAAGCCAAAAACTGCTATGTTGTCTATTTAATTAGCAAGCCAAAAATTTAAATCTTATCTATTAACCTAAAATATAGTCATTTTTTTGCTAGATATTCTTGCTTCTTGTTGCTCTTTGTTTTCATTTGTTGCTTATTAAAGATTTTTACATGTAAGCATTTCTTTTACTTTATATTTGTATTATGAAATTTGAGAATTTAAAAATTCTTTTACTTTATATTCATACTTTAATGAGCTCATATGTGTTTACCAAGATTAGTACAAAAATGATTTTCAGATTGTTTTTAACGTTAAAATAAAGATAATATTATCAGTTAAGATCGGGTTATTTTTAAAATTTCTTGTTTGGTTAACTAAAATTAATTTTTTAAACAAAATGAGTTTGAAGTAGGGCGGAATTAGAGTGTCAGCTACCGATTTGATCGGATTCGGTAGCACTTTGGTCAAAATTTGTCTTAAAAGTTCATTAAATATGTACAAATTATTAATTTAGCACTAAATAACTTAAAATTTTAGGATTCGAAACTCATATATTTCAAATTATGGCTCCGCATTTAATTTGAAGTAAATAATTTCATCAAAATGAAAGTTAAGATATTAAATGAGTGAAATGGAAGTTTTGCTTTTATATATTGAAAATATACTTATTTGAAGTTTAATTGTCCGTATAGTCAGTAATCGATGTAAGAAAGATTCTTCTATTACTACCAACATAAATTATATTTCTTTAATTAAAATGTTACTTTTTATCACTGGAGTTAGCTCGGGCCTCGTGAAGCTAGTCTTAAATATAAATGTCATTTTTGTCTGCTGGCAATTCTTTTTAGGTTAGAGGGTATTTTCTTTATGGTTGTGTAGGATGTGGAACTTCATTCAGACACCCAGTTATAATATAGTTGATTAATGAAAATTTACATATTTGAAAACTCAAGCATGCACTAAGCCATGGTTAACTAAGAAATATAGCCAAGAATTATGCATATTAATTAACCACAATTAAGTAATAATCCTAATGTAAAACAGTGTTTTAAAGGTAGTTTCGGGACTCATCTCGGGGCCCGGGGCGGGAATAGACAAAACGCCTCGGGGCTTACGTGTATGGCTTAGTTCTATGAGGCTTACGCCCTAAGCGCCCGACTGTTCGCCCTAAACACGCCTAACGCCCAAGGCTCGGGGCTCGCCTAAAAGTTCTTACACAAATTATATGTCAAATTCCCCAGTTAACATTATCGACCCTCATAATTCTTTATTAAATGAATGATGCTTAATAGTTTGCTTCATTTATAGAAATAAGACGATTGAGAATAACTTAAATAACGAATCGTAGTATTGCATATTTACTATTTGAGAACACTGTGAGGGTGAACATCACTTAACATTTCTTTTAAAAATATTTAGCCGAATTTTACATCTTTACTTGCCATTAGTCTTCACGTTTTTGTCATGTGTCTCAAAATTATCATAGTTTATTACTTTGTTATTTGAAATTAATTTTATTTTTATTCATGAAGGAGTGATGTTTTAATTATAATTTTTTAAAGCTTATTGATTCCTTTCTTTTAGGGAGGTAAATTGCATAGTTTATATGATAGTAGTATGCTTTAGAAATTATGATTCTTTTATTGTTTGAAAGTTAAGGGGCTAAAAATGGTTTGTATCTCATAATAACTTTTAAATCATTGCAATTATTTATACTTGTAAAATCATGTTAGAAGTTTTGCTTTCTATAAGTTTTTTTTAATCATGTTATTAATTTTTTTAAACTACTTATATATATTTTATAATTTTTGTGTCATTATACTATTTTACTATATTATAAATTAAAATTTTAAAGATCCATAGGGCTTACGTCTCGTACTAAGTAAAACGTCTAGCCTCACGCCCCCGCCTTTTAAAACACTGATGTAAAATATATACTACACACACATGTTGCTTGGTGTATGTACTGATTTCAGATATATATTTTTCATGAGTGATGTATATATAGGCCTAATAATGACATCACGAGAATAAGTTTTTATCTAATTTACATCAACTGCATACTTAATGTTATGCATAGCATATACATTTTTCGGCAAAGGGCCAGATCTGCCCTTCAACTATACAATATTGCATGCATATGCCCGTCATTTAAATGTTGTCCCACGCATGCGCTTAACGTTACTTTTTGGGAGGTTACCATGCCCTCGGTTTAACGGAAACCTGAAACAAATATTGGAGGACATATTTGTTCAGTTTCGCATAGTATAGGGGCATATTTGATCCATTGAAATTCCTAAATATTATGGCACAAAAACAACAATATGGCACAAAATATCATTGCATTCCAAAATATAAAAAGCATTTGCAATTACAATCTATCCACCATTACATTACATCATTATACAACTAAAAGATCAAATGCAATTACAACCATATTTTAAAGATTGTTTTAAAAAACAAAAGCACCATGTTCCCTTTTCATTTTTTTTTTTTAAACTAATGATAATATCATTTTTATTTTTCAATTTGTTGATGACCTGGATATTTCATTCTAGATATATTTCGTCTTCCCAGTCTCAATATCTACACGATAATGCACGCAATAACTATCGCAACACAACAACAACAACAACAACAACAACATACCTAGTGGAATCGGGTAGGGTAAAGTGTCTGTAGACATTACCCCCACCTTGGAAGGTAGGGAGGTTGTTTCCGAAAGACCTTCGGCTCAAAAGAAAACAAGGGAAAACAAGGCAAAAGAGTCATATACGGACAAGCATATCAAAGCAATGCGAAAATGAGAAATAACAAGAGCGAAAAAGTCAAGATAAAACAGCCTGTAAAGGCCAGACCCAACACATAAAAGCAGGAATCAAAGGTCAATAAACGGTAGAGCAAAACTACGCCTACTAGTGCGAAAGAAAAGCGAGACTACCTACTAGCCTTCTATTCTAATCGAGTCCCTCCACAACCTCCTTATCTAAGGTCATGTCCTCGTGCATCCGAAACTGCGCTATGTCCTGTCTAATCACCTCTCCCCAATACTTTGTTGGCCTACCTCTACCTCTCCTAAAACTATCCATAGCCAACCTCTCACACCTCCGCACTGGGGCATCTATGTCTCTCCTCTTCACATGCCCAAATCATCTCAACCTCACTTCCGCATCTTGTCCTCCACCGATGCCACTCCCACCTTGTCCCGAATGTCTTCATTCCTAATCCTATCTTTTCTAGTGTGCCCATACATCCACCGCAGCATTCTCATTTCCACGACTTTCATCTTCTGCACATGAGAGTTCTTGACTGGACAACACTCTGTCCTGTATAACAAGGTCGGTCTAACCACCACTTTGTAGAACTTGCCACACAACACTCCGGAAGCGAGCCACTATTTCATCTATCCTGCACCAATACGATGTGTGACATCATCGTCAATATCCCCATTTCCTTGAATAATAGACCCAAGAAACTGCCGCAACAAAACATAAACATAAAGAAAATTCATTATAGATCTGGCCCGAAAATTATCACAAGGAAAAAGAGATAATTTACATTAGACTTATGACACCTGAAAAAATGTCTCCCGCAGTGCTGAAATTTTGATCAATAATAGAGAGAATATTACATTTTAAGCATTTATACAGTTTCTTACATAAAATTCAATGTGGTCTGGCCCTTTCGCAAATTCCACATAAAACAGAAATTTACTAGAATTTTCTAGAGTCCATGTTGTGAGATGGAGTGCAGCAACTCCACATCCACAAACCCTTCCACAACTATTTGAAGAACTCGAAGCTTTCGACATTTCATAAACAAGTGAAAGAATAAGAGATCAAAGTGTGGGGTTGCACGATAAGTGTGAAGTTTCAAAATGTAGTATCAAAAAATCACTGGCTAGCATAAATTGCACTACCAAAAAAAAAAAAAAACCGAGAACTATTGGTACAATATGTAATTCAAGAATTTCAATGGATCAAATAAGCCCCTATGCGAAATTGAACAAATATGCCCTCCAATATTATTTCTGGGTTTCCGTTAAATCAAGGGCATGAGTAACCCAAAAGTAACCTTAAGGGCATATGTGGGACAACGTTTAAACGACGGGCATATGCGCGCAATATCGTATAGTTGAAGGACAGATCTAGCCCTTTGCCATACATTTTTTCAATGCAATATCTCCAACACAATCAAGAGGTGTAATATCTCTATTTTAAATTTTCTGCTGAGGTATAATATGTCTCTTTTAAATTGGGATAAGGCATAAAAAATACCTGAATAATAGTGAAATTACTAGTTACTCACTTGAGCTATGTGGGGATCCTATGACCCTTCTAAACTTCTTTTTATTTTTATTTTTTGTAATTTTTACCAGCTTCGGTAATGACCTTATAATGAAGACAAGTTAAAACTTGGCTTGTGCAACACGCACCTATATATACAAAACCAAAAAAGAGAGTCTTACGTCCATTATTTTAATTTTGTGCTCTTAGGTTAGACCCAAAATCGATCGAACCCTCTTTCATCTCTCAACCCTTCATTCTTTCACATTTATCCGATCAAAATCTCTTGTTTAATTTTATTTATTTTCTTTCGTTTTGTTAATTGAAGAAATAATTGAAAAATAAAAAAGCAAGTGCAAAAATGAGTAATAACCCCTATCTCCTATTTTACTTTTTTTCTTTTTTTTAATCAACGCTACACACTTAAGTACAAAAGTTTATCTCTTTATTTGTAGTTGTAATTTCATCGAAACTTGAAGAGATCCAGGATTATTAAGTGCTACATAGCTAATCTTAAAACTATGTACCGTTTGAAAACAAATTACAAATCCTAGCTTAAGTTGTAACACTTTAAAGGAATAGAAGATTAAGATTTATAATAAAGTAATCTTTTTCACAAAGACGACACTAGCTTCTAATTTGGACCCTTGCATGGCAGATATGTAAGGAATATATTTAATTTGGTCAATACACACTCTTATAACGTGCATTCACCTTGCAATTCAAATCATTACTGAAGGGGGTAAAAAATACGAAAAAATACGTTTAAGGAGGTCATGGACCCCAAATAGTTCAATTGTGAAACTAGAAATTTCATTTTAGGTGTATTTCTATGTCTTATTCCTTCTAACTTTTTGCAATATCAATTAGGTATTTAATAACTTTCGATACTTAAAAAAGGTTCGAGCGCCAACACGCATCGATCTCATACCAAATCCCATCAATCGAATCACTTTTTTCGAGAAATACGAGACATCTAAGTCATACAAGTAAAGAGATCTATTCGTTGATAAGAAAAAGAAAAAACGTGAACGGGAATTGGATTGATGATAAAATAGAATCCTGAGTCGCGAATAGTAAAGAAAGCCAGATATATCTACTGTAGTCATCCTTATAATAGTAAGTAAAATACTTTGCACTTATGAATGACTGCATTCGAATAGAACCCCAACATGAAATTCAAGTAATTGTTTGTGATATATCCAACAATCAGCCAGTGATCGATGTACATTTTGATTATAATAAAGATACCACATAAATGTTGCAGGACTTATCCCAATAGCAATCCCAATAGCAATATTTGCCTAAAGTGCAAAGAAGCAAGATTGATTAATAAAGTATGAACTTTAAATCTTGTTTATGCATGGATTTTTATTAACTTTTGGCTCATCTATTCCAATAATGTACTATTTTTAAGGAAATACCAAAAAAAATGTATTTGTAAGATGCGGATTTAAGGATAAAGCATGAAGGAAAAAGAAGACCAAAGCCACTCAACTTTTATTTTATTACACTAAAAGTCATTAAATTTTATTTTTGTAAAAAGATATCCATCTTTGCCTAAATATCATCAAAACTTGAAAAAAAATTTACTCAATTTTGCCTAAATTTCACAAAAAATTTATAAACAATTTGTGACGAAAAACATTAAACTTTGCTTAAATGTCTTTTAAGATATCTTTTCTATTTATGCTAATGATTTTTTTTGTAATAATTATGCAAGTTTAGTGACCTTTTGGTTACAAATAGTTTAGTGACTTTTGTGGTATTTCGATAAAATAGAGTGAAGCATTCAATACAGAAAATTATTTAGTGACTTTAATGCAATAAAGTACTCCCTCCGGATAAAAAGAAGTGTCCACATAGCCATTTGCACACCCCTTAAGAAAATACTAACTCCTAGACAAAAATAGGTAATTTGACTAAACTGTCCCTAATTAAATAAGCATTAGGATTTGATCACACTTAATAGGGATAAAACTGAAAAAATAAGGTTAATTCTTTCTTGAATTGATAAGTGGACACTCTTTTTGACCCAAGAAAAAAATAAGTTAAGTAGACACTTTTTTTGATCCGGAGGGAGTAAAAAGTTAAGTGATCATTTATGTAACTAACCATAATCATTTCATTATTAATCACCATGTAGTAATTCTTTTATTTTTATTTACCGTGTAACAATTAATGTAGTACTAAACTACTAATCACCATATAAACAATCTTTATATTATTAATCCCAACATAATAACCCCCTTAATGTATTACTTTGTCCCTCCCATTTTATATGAGGGTGTTTTTTTTTGGCATAAAATTTAAAAAATAAAGGAATACTTTTAAAATTTATGATTTAAAATAAACCATAGAAATTTGTATGCCCAAAAATCATTTCATTAAGAGTAAGAAGGTAAATTTAAAATTGAATTGTTACTAAATATATAAAGATAGAACTGACTAAAAAAGAAATGTCATATAAACTGAAACGGAGGGAGTATAATTTGTCTATAACTGGTTTAAGAAACAAATGACCCCTAGATTATGTGGTACATACTATTCACCCCAAGATGTAGTACATCTTTTTACATCATTCTCTCTACCTAACTTTAGTACTATACTAGTAAACCTCGTACAATATTTTTCCAAAAAAAAGTTTAAGAAGGAAAACAAAGCAAAATGGTGGTCTCAAATCACTATATTGTTTAGTAAAAGGACCAATGTGTCAAGTCCTAAAAAAATACCTTCGATTTGCCCCAAATCGTCTCTTCTCTCCCACTTTGAGCAATGATTGCGTTATTCTGATTCTTCCAATTTCATTGAAAAAAAAAATTGTTCACTAGATTATATAATTTAGTATTTAATATCCTCAGATTCTCCTAATTTGTGAATGGAAAGAATCTGATAATTATCATGAGGAAAAAACTTGATACTCGCTTCCCTGCGGTGAGTTCTACTTACACACTCTGTTCCTTCATTTTTATGTGTATTGTTGACATGATCTGCTTATGGGTTGTGTTAGTTTCAATGAATCTGGTGTTTTCTGATCTGTGTTTCAGTTAATTTTGGTTTATATTGTTCTGGCCATGTCTACTTCTTGATAAATTTTGTGCGTTTTTTGTTTTTTTCAGTTCTTGAGTGTCTTGTCTTAATTTGACGGAGAATTTGAGGTTTTAGCTGGAGCTATGTTGCTTAGTGGGTCGGTTTTTTTTTTTTTTTAAACTAGGGTTGTTGCTTTCGTTTTGTAGTTGCTTTATACTCCCTCCTG
The DNA here is from genome assembly GCF_029784015.1 of Lycium ferocissimum. Classification (NCBI taxonomy): domain Eukaryota; kingdom Viridiplantae; phylum Streptophyta; class Magnoliopsida; order Solanales; family Solanaceae; genus Lycium; species Lycium ferocissimum. The sequence continues at coordinate 20,107,639 of NC_081348.1, forward strand.
GTTCACTTTACTTGTCGTCCTTACTATAAATAGATGACCCAAAATAGTTGTCATTTTAAAAAAAACAAGATATAATTAACTACTAGTTTCCGCCTTTACTCTTGTTCAATTAATGTGGAGAGAGGTTAATGTGGTGAAAAAGAGTAGCATTAAATTGAGATCAAAGAATGAATAAAATTACCCTTTTTGTTAATGTTTTCTTAAGGGGCATTAAAAAAAATTGACAAGTAAAGTGGACCGGAGGGAGTATTATTTTGTAACTTCAAGTTGAATGTTTGAGCCTTTTTAACAGTTGACACGGAAACTTAGGTGTTGCCAAAGAGCAAAAGGGAGCTAGGATTTTGTGTTGTGGGTTAAAGTTATCGCTTCCATTTATTGGTGAAATAAAGAAAAAATTGTGCTGCTACTTCTTACTGGTTAGTCTGGTTTTATACTTATGTGTTATGGTCCATGAAATGACTCAAGTGAGGTATATTATCTGTGCTTGTCAACTTGGATCATTGTTGGATACAGAAAGACAAATCAGCAAGTTCCACTTTGTTGCAAGTTGTTGTTTCACAGTGTAATTTCTTAGGGCGCATTTGGAACTTTTTCAGCTTATATAAATTCTGTCTGCTGCTTTGGTGGTCAATGGCATCCACAACTGTGGGGTTTGCCGTTTGGAGCTGACTGTTTAAAGTTTTATATTTTCTTTAAAGATGTAAACCAATTAACCCTAACTAGTCCAGGCCAAGCTTTAAAAGATAACTCATTCTAACTTGTCTAAAAAATGTCTATTGTAGACATGAGGCCTTATCTCGAAGAAGTAATCATTGGGATGCGTCTATTGCTAAGAGCCATGAAAAGCACAACTAGCGCAATGTGCAATGGCCTCATAACGATGGCTGTGCTAGCATTGTTCAAGGAGACAACAAAGAGGAAACAAATTCTATATTCCAGAGGTGGCATTGCTTACCATGATGAGAGATTACCTCAAATCAATCATATTAAGTGTGCAGACCTCTTAATCATTCTTCTTAAATGGCATTGCCACAGCCATTTGTTTGTCTTATTCTCTTTTTTTTTTTTTGGATTTTTTTGAAGACACATTAAGTATAGTTTTCTGGTCTGAATTACTATGGTAAAAGATGGTGATATTATCACTTTGTCAAAGAAAAAGAAGGCTGGAATTTCCTTGTGCCAGTCTGTCTGTGGCCAACTGGATTTGTGACAAGACGTGGGATACTGGTATCCCTGTCTCATATCTGTGTGTTAAATGAACAGTATGCTGGTGCCTCTCTAGGATCTGCGTTATTACCTTTCTGATTCAAGTAGGGTCTTTGTTTCAATGAGTAATTTATCCTTCGGGTTAAGAATTAAAAGGATGAACTTAGAGGATTAACATTGAAAACACATAGAAGAACGTCTAATCAGATTCAAGTCTCTTTTATTTGTTATTATCGTTGACGTTCTTATTGTTGTTGTCGTCATCATCATTATTTGCTTTTTAGCTTTTAGCTCTATCAAATGTGGGATATCTGAAAATATCTCTTTTTCTTCATGAAAAATGTTTAGGCCCGGATCAAGAAAATTATGCAAGCTGATGAGGATGTTGGTAAGATTGCAATGGCAGTGCCTGTTCTAGTGTGTAAGTCCTATATAATGTTTGTCTTTTGTCAATTTACTCGTTGGTTGTCTTTTTCTAACCCTTCATCTCTTGGCATTAATGGCAGCAAAAGCCTTGGAGTTATTTTTACAAGACCTTTGTGACCGGACATATGACATAACTCTTAGAAGAGGAGCAAAGACTGTTAATTCACTGCACTTGTGAGTGATTTGAATCCATTATCTGTCTAGATTCTAGATCAGATCTGGAAGCTAATAAAGAGCCATTACTATTCATTCCCACTGATTTCTGATCTGGATAATTTGTTGTTGTGTTCGGTAACTGAGTCCTGATAATCGACTTGACTGTGCTGAGTAGTTGCTTCAGATTTGTTCTTATCTGGCTCAGGTCTTGGGATTCTAGTGTAGTATTTGTAATTATATTGCATGGATGAAACACAAAGGCTTTGCTAGGAAGGTAATTAGATTTCAATTTCTACATGTTATCTTGGATTCTTGGTTGTCTGCGAAGTTATCCGGCTCATTTCAGGAAATGTACTTGCCTTGTTATAGTGTATAGGTCTCCAGTGCTGATTTTCTTATGTAATACATTTAAAGAATTTATTTCTGCAGACTGCTTCATCTCAGTGCCATTTTATTTTTATCACGTTTGATTGATGAGAGGACCCTAGTCTTCCTAGTTGTGTCATGTGTGGTACTTTTGGTAAAACCTCTTCAGTCTTTTTGATTCTTTTCTCCGAAAATATCTGCTTTTGTAGTGCTGTTCTTTCTCTAAATCTGTTTCTATCGTTGGAAACTTGTTTTGGCCAAATGGTTGAATTGCTCTGCATTTCTCACATGCTCTCTCCAAGTGTGCCAATTTCTACCGCAAGCCAACTGAGATGGATCCAGAAATCATGACTTCTTTTTAACATTAGTGGAGTATAATGGCTTCCTCTTAGCATGGCGCAGTATCTTATGTTTGAAAGAACCTGTGGTAGCAATAGAATTAGTTAAGAGCGAAAGGCTGCAGGAGGACTTGGGTTAATACACTTTTTATATCTGTAAATCATAACATCAATTGATAGGAGGACTAGGGGAAACAGTCACATATGAAATCCTAAAGAGGCTAAGACGATTCTTATTTAAAAAAAAAAAAAAAAAATGAAATTCGAAGGAATTCTTCAATATTACTAGTTGACCTTGGAATTCTCTAACAAATTGAAAATAGTACTCTAAAGAATATTATTCCTAGAATTTAGATTCCAATGCATTTCCCAAATCCCCTTTTATTGTTCGTGTCATCGTTAAGTCTGTGATTGCTAATGCCTCATTTTTTTCTTCCCACTCTGCTGAAAAATATGCTGCCGTTTTAACTTACTAGTCAATTCGGAAATTATGGGCTTGTTGGTTCATTTAACCTATTACATGCGTACTGATTGCATTTAACATTTTTTGTAGAAAGCACTGTGTACAAAGCTACAACGTGTTTGACTTTCTTCGGGAAGTTGTCAGCAAGGTTCCTGATTATGGCCATTCTGATGCTGCCGGTGAAATGCCAAAAAGAAGGTTAGGATCATTTTCTTGTGTTCCTTATAATGTTAAAGTTAGGAGTTTTTCTTCAATTCTGTTGATTATTCCTCTTACACTTTTAAGGTGACAAACTATGCAAAATCATATACTGTTTTACCAGGAAAGTTGCAACAGAAGAGCATCATGACAGTGAGGATGAATACAAAAGAAGCAGGACGGTGAGATCCCCTTTTGTTGACTATTCTAGTTTAGATCCTCTTAATTTCTCAGACTGAAAACTGAAAGCACTTATTTATAATAAAGCATTTAATTATTGAAGCATTTAGTTCTTCAAAGAATAAAAAGTGCTCTGGATGTAGTATTAGCAGAAACAAGTAATTGCTGATGATCTCATTCTCGTGAGATGAAGGTTGCACGGGACAAACTGATTTAGCTCATGCAAGGATTGCATTATCCATATCTTTGATTCTTTTGATCTTCATCTTTTAGTAAGACATAGAGCCTGTTTGGATGGGCTTAAAAAAAAGCAGCTTATAAGCTGGAAACAGCTTATAAGCTGCTTTAGATAAGCTAAGCCAAACGGGCCCATATTATTTTTTTGAGCTTATTTTAAGCATAAAATGGCTTTTAGCTGGCCAACCAAACACTCAAAAACGCTGAAAACAGGTTATAAGCAACTTGTAAGCCAATCCAAACAGGCTCATAATGTTTTATCTATTTGTTAGGGTAACCCTATTTTCATTTAAAGATAAGGTTTTGTAGTCTTAAATCTTTTTTTTTTTTTTTTTTGGTTGATGAAGTAGTCTTATATATATATATATATTTTTTTTTTTTTTTTTTTTTTTTATATTTGATGGAGTAGTCTTTTTTGGTTTAGAGATAAAAAGCTTATAGTGGTTTCACAAGCTCTAATTTGTTCAGAACTCCAGGACCCTTAATTGCTTTACTTCGGAAAACATTTAGTGGATAACATTTTGCTTTATTTTACTTTTATAATGGTGGTGTCCGGGACTAGTTTGTGCACACCTTGATTATCCATCCCGTTCACAAAGGCTTAGGAAAATGAGAATTAATGGATAACACTTTATGAGTTGATCTATCTCTATATCTCTTCTTTTATGCTTATCTCGGTTTTTCGTGCTTCTCTCCTATCCGCTTCCTCTTCCTCCTCTTTCTTTCTCTTTGTTTCTTCTCTTTCTTCCTCTTTTCTCTTTTCCGCTTACTCTCTCTTCTCTCTTTTTTGTGCTACATCAATTTGGTAAACTCTATGTTTTTCTTTTTTTGGTATTACATCAATCTTGGTATGAGAGCATTATTCATAGTTCTAATTCATTACACTTTGCTGCAATTCTTTAGCACCAATTAGTATTTATCATCCTACCTCCCTAAATAACTCAATCTGCAATAGTTACTCGGCCCTCTTTTCATCATTCAACTGGCATAGTTACTTGGCCCTCCTTTCATGATATGAGAGTTGGAGACAACAATGGTTCTTCAAGACCTCATTACAACGGGAGTTGAATCTATTCTAAGTTAGACATTTGACAAAATTCCTAAGAGGGATGGAAATTAACTGTTATATGATGTTATGTTGACCATCAGTTATGAGTTCCACTATTGTAGTTGTGATTTTTGTTAGAGTTGCACCAACAATTTCACTCATTGCATTTTTCTTTTCTCCAAGTAAGAGAGTGATGTAGCTTAAACTAAGGTTGCCCTCATTATCTTTGGTTTTTGTTTGTTTAAGATTTATTTGTCGATAGAAAATGTAAATATCTTAGTGATATAACCTCAAATTACAGAATATTGGAATGAAGTCGGTCTAAATGGGCGAAATGGATAATAAAGATTCATATCGCTGATCTAACTACCTTGGCATTGAGGCACAGTGTTATTGTTTCTCTCAGTTAGGGTTTATATATGGCATAATTAAATTCGGAGGAAAGATGTAATGTGATTAGGCAGCATCATATCACTTGTCAGGTGTTTTTATATAATGTGATAACACAATCATTTCCCCACTTGTGGGATTACCGTGGTTTTTTTTTTTTTTTTGTTAACGCAATCATTTGTTGTCATTAATGTTGTGAAAGCATAATGTTTTCACATTAGCAACTTACAGTGCACAGTGATTGCCTCATATTTTCTGTTATCAAGTCATGACATGAATGGCTTCATTTCGTGCAGGAGATGTGTCATGCTAGCAGTAGTGGTAGGGGAAGAGGTAGGGGTAGAGGAAGAGGTCGTGGTCGGGTAAGCCGTGCTGATAGGGAGCTCGCACGCCCTGATATGCAACTCGAATCCTGCACATCTGTTCCGCAGAGTGGTCAGCAAAATCCAAATCCTGTGACTCAGACAGAGAACTGCGTGGAACCAAAGGAATCACCTAAACAGGATTCCACTACAAGGAAATTCTAATCTGAAGGTCAACATAGATGATAATGTTGATAAACCAACTGCACCGGAAATGGCAGACTGCAATCCATCACCAAGGCCTGTTAATGAGAAGGCAGAGGAAGGTCCCCAGTGGTCTCTCGAAATGGATAGAATGGTCATTGACCCTGCCCATATGTCACAACTAAATTCAAGTGTGGCGGAGGAAGAAGAAGATTATGATGAAGAAGAGTAGGCGGATAAAATAACAAACTGGCTTGTTTGGCGTATGATATTTATTGTTCTAGTGTCCTGTAGGCCTTAGCATAAAGTGCATGAATCCCTCTGCCTCCCTTTGTGATTTATTGCCATATTAGTGTCTATTTCGTAGTTGTCTTTTTGACTCGAGTCTTGTAATGGTCTCTAACCGTTCTCTCTTTTCAGTAGAAATAAGTAGGAAGTGTGTTTATTGCTCCAACCAACACTCCATGTACCAGTTACTGTATGAAATATGTCAAGATGATCTTGCTACTGCATCCATTTTATTTTGTTAACTGAAGATCCCCGAGAGCACTCGATGGGAAATGTTTCCGCCGCTCTGCAACTCTTACCTTTTTTTATCATAACCGAGAAATCCGCAAGGGCCAATAACACACGATTTGGAACTAACGGGCCAGCTCCTCTGCAACTCCACACATGTATTTCTGTAGAATCTTAAAGGGAAAATGATACTTTTCCTAAATATGCTGGAGGTAGAGTATTATTTATGGCTGCAGACGAATTTAATAACTTTTGATTAAATCTTGTATTTGTATTAGGAAATTTGTTAAATGAGTATAAATACTAAATTATGAACCTGGTGACTAACATGAGTCATAAATACTTAATTACAAAGCCAATAATTGAGATAGATAACTTTTTCAACTTCTTTTGGAATTATTAATTTTCACACTTCTTTTGGAATTATTAATTTCACAAGAAAAAGAACTTTAAGACAAACGTAAGCACTGTTTGATTTTCTCAGAACGTAAGGATACTCTATGATCCACCACTTGGTGATATCATACTAGCCCGGCATAATTATTATTCTTGTGGGGGTGGGGGGCACAATTATTATTCTTGTGAACTTTTGTTTTGGTGATATCATACTGGCCCTGCCCTTCTCTTCTCATAACCCCACAACTTAACCCCTTTTTTTTTTCAGATCATCCTCCCTAATCAGAAACTAAATTAGATAATCACGAAAAGGTAATTTCTATCTCCATTTTTTTTTTTATTGTACCTTTATAATGAGGCCGATTGTTGTTGTTGTTTTTTTTTTTTTTTAAGTTGCTTTTTCTTTTGTATTGTGCATATGTGGGTGTTTTTTCCCCTGTTTAGTGGCCATGTTATGGAAAATAAATCAATGTTTGATAAGTTTGCATATGCTTGGAGTGCTGCGAGGTAGGTATGTACTATAATAGCTGGATCGTTGTAGAAGAAATGGTGTGCTATGTGTCTGAATAGGTTGCTTTGGCAAAAAAAATTGACTCTTCTTATATATGTGTCCAAATTGTTGATATGTATCTATTTGCTTGAGTCTTTTAATTTATTTGTTTTGGGTTTTTGATATAGAAAACAGCCATCTTTTGCTGCTTAATTTTATGGAAATAATAGCAAGCTAGCTTTTGTTTTTTGATTGTTTAACAAATGATTGAGATGAATAATGTAAACTGTTGAGTTGAGAATTATTCCCTCTTGCCCCAAGGCATAATCTGCTTTTGGCTTCTCAAGATGTGAAGAAAGAAACTTTTGATAAAGATTTTGGGAAAAGGTTACTCATAGTACTACTCAAGAAGTTTCTGAATTTTGAAATTTTATTTTCAAGAGGTGGATTAGTGCATGTCCTCTATAAGACGTCATTTAAATTGATCATTGAAAAGCAAAAGGAGTATAATCTGTGATGAAGTAATTTTGTAAATTTTTATAAGTAGAATGAATTTCATTGATACTGAATGAACCAAGTAATTGTGTATGTTTCCATAAGTAAAACGGATTGCATTTGTAGTGAATGTACAGAGTGATTGTGTATGTTTCTGAGGAAATGAAACGAAGGCATGGAATAAGTATTATGATTTGGTCATGATGAATTCTTTTGATTGTAGCTTGACAAATGTTTCCAGTGATGCTCTAAAGTTTGTTATAATGAGAGAACTTCCATCCGAAAATTGTTGCACGGTAGAAATCAATAGATTTGTCAACTGCATTCTTACATGAAGAGGGATTGGTGGTTTCATCTTTACCATGGAGTTAATTATGAATTTAGTTTTTGTTGAATGCAATTTGGTTCAGCTACTAAGTTCCAGGATTTGGAGCCTATTTTGTTAGGCGATAAGCTGTATGATTTTGGCAGTCATGAATTGGGTTGACATGTTATAAGTGTTCGATTACACAGATTGTCTTTTGATTGAAGGTGTTGGCCATTATAATCATTCTATTTTCTTGCTGCTTGCAAACTGTGATGAAATATATATAGAATCTAGATATCAAAAGCATCATAGCTCCCCTCTGTTTTCTTGTTTCAACTTTTTGCCATCCGAGCTGTTGTACTCATCTGATTCCACTTTTGTCATGTTTTCATTTTTGTGCCTTAACACTTCATGTAATATATCAATCAGCTATGCCTCCCAAACTGGTTGCCTATACTAATCCTGTGTCCTTTTGTTCTATTTAGGTTCGCTTGATTTCAATCCTATTAGACAAATTAGGAGCTTTTTACTATTAGAGGTTCCAGAAATCTTAGACTTATGCTTACACGGACAGCCTACACTCTTTCGGTAGCCATCCATACTAGCATATAATTTACGTGTAAATAGAAGCCAAGAACTAAAGAAGTTGGAGGGGTTGACCCTTCCTTAACGTCACAACCGATGAAACATACAAGCTTAAGAAGAAGATTAAAGACCCCTGGACCTAATGTTTTTAACAACCCAACTAAGCCTGAATCCGTAATAGCTGGTATAGCCTAGGAGAGTCCTTCTCTTGTGATACTTTCTAGCTGCTGCATGCAGCAACATATGCATTGCTTTTATGATGATGGATAACATTATTTCCGGCCTCTACATTGTCATTGACTTTTGTTTGATGTGTCGTAATTAAGTTTTCCTCATTAATGCAGGCTGGAGACTGCAAAAGGCTGCTATTCTCATCTCTTGCCCCAAGTGTAGCTGTTGGTAGATGTGTTCATATTCATCTTCTAAACTTGAGGGCTAAACTTTCTCTATGGCTTCCAGGAGTAGCATCCGTCTGATATCATACTCAGAAGAGATTATAAATGGTGAACCTATCTATATTTCCTCGAACTGCTGTCCTATTAAAGCTCACAAATATGAGCCTGCTGGGCTTGCTTTTCACTCTGCTGCTCTTAGACTGATTGGCCATGTTGAGAAAGAAGACCCCAAAGACAGTAAAGAAAATGTTCCTAATGACAAGGAACAGACATTTACATATTCATCAGAATCATACAGCTCTAAGGGTAAAAAGAAATCTTCTACTGGGGAAAAGGTACAAGATCATTATGCATTGTTAGGTTTGAGCCATCTAAGGTATCTTGCTTCTGAGGATCAGATAAGGAAGAGCTACCGTGATGCTGCATTGAAGCATCATCCTGACAAGCTGGCTTCTCTTCTTCTAGCCGAGAGAACTGAAGCCGCAAAACAAGCTGAGAAGGAGGAAATAGAAAACCACTTCAAAGCTATTCAGGAAGGATATGAGGTTCTTATTGACCCTGTTAGAAGAAGGATTTATGACTCCACAGATGAATTTGATGATGAAATCCCAACTGATTGTGCTCCACAAGATTTTTTCAAGGTCTTTGGACCTGCATTTTTAAGGAATGGCCGTTGGTCAGTTACCCAACTTATCCCCTCGTTAGGTGATGAGAATACTCCAATTAATCAAGTGGATAGCTTTTATAATTTCTGGTACAGCTTCAAAAGCTGGAGAGAGGTCCCACATGCTGATGAGTTTGACCTTGAACAAGCTGAATCTCGTGATCACAAGAGGTGGATGGAAAGGCAGAATGCAAAACTGTCAGAGAAGGCCAGAAAGGAAGAATCTGCTAGGGTACGTACACTTGTTGACAATGCCTATAGAAGAGACCCTAGAATCTTAGGAAGAAAAGAGGCCAAGAAAGCAGAGAAGCAGAGAAAGAAAAAAGCTAAGATACTGGCGAAGAAATTACAGGAGGAAGAAGCAGCTAGGATTGTTAAAGAGGAAAAGCGTAAGAAAGAGGAGGAGGGAAAAAAAGCTGCTGAAGCTGCTTTGCAGCAGAAGAAGTTGAAGGAGAAAGAAAAGAAATTATTGCGAAAAGAGCGTAGTCGTTTAAGAACCCTTGCAGCTCCTGTGTTGTCCCAGCATATGCTTGGGCTAACTGATGATGATGTAGAAGGTATATGCATGTCATTTGACATTGAAAAACTGAGGAACTTATGTGATAAAGCCGATGGAAAGGGTGAGCTTGTGATAGCTGAACTTCTCAGGGAGGCGCTTGGACGTGAACACAACTTGAAATATGAGAATAAAGTTGAAAAGAGTAAGTCACAGCAAAATGGTTCTCTGGAGAATAAAAAACAAGTTCCTCTGATGAGCAGTGAGAAAAAGGAGAAACCTTGGAGCAAAGAAGAAATTGATCTTTTGAGAAAGGGGATGGTGAAATATCCTAAAGGAACTTCTCGAAGATGGGAAGTTATTTCTGAATATATTGGTACTGCAAGGACAGTTGAAGAGATCCTAAAGGCTACAAAAACAGTTCTGCTCCAGAAGCCTGACTCTGCTAAAGCCTTCGACTCCTTCCTTGAGAAAAGAAAGCCAGCACCGACTATTGTCTCTCCTCTTTCCACGAGGGCAGAAGTAGAAGGGGTAGAAAACAGTAGCAAGCTTGAAGGTGAAAGTGCTAAATTAGCTGATTCTCAGGAGTCCCCTAATCAAAGCACAAACAGCCAGAACACTGAGGACGCACCTGGAGCAAACGGGGTTTCCTCGAGTTCTGATTCCGACATATGGTCCGCTGTTCAAGAAAAAGCTTTAGTTCAAGCTCTGAAAACCTTCCCCAAGGAAACCAGCCAGCGGTGGGAAAAAGTTTCGACTGCAGTCCCTGGGAAGACCATCAACCAGTGTAAAAAGAAGTTTGCATTACTCAAAGAGAACTTCAGGAACAAGAAGAGTGCCCTGTGAGGTTAGTGGTGCTTGATACTTCTGAGTCTCAGTAGTGAGGTTAGTGGTGCTTGATACTTCTGAGTCTCAGTACGGCATTGTGAAGTTACTATACTGGAATACATTAATTTTGATGGGAAATACCGATGATACCTAAAGTTATGCATCTTTATATTTATTTTGATTGTTTGGTCTAAATTTAGATTCTCTCTTCCCTTCATAAAAGTTTCTTCTTTTCATTCCCTCTCCCCTTTTGGTCGAGCTTCTTTTACCCTGCTTTGGGGTCCTCGATAATCTCGGTGTGGTTGCTAACTGCTTTGGAGCTACCCTTGTTGGTTGACTCCGCCCACATCATACAAGTTGATCATCAGTTCAATAATGTGGTGTAAAGTAGTTAAATTGAGGCCCATGGAACTTCTTGTTGAGTAGAGATATAGAATTGAAATATTTCTTTCAACATAAGTGGACTTCATTCTAGGATGGGTTAAACGGAAAAAGGTGGTCGTCTTTTAAAGAGAAGAACTACTTTCCTGCAAGCTATTGGAATGTGCCTTGGTTTCTAATCATGTTAAGCTTTGCCTTTTGACCTTTTCCATTGTATCAGGTATTAGTCTACTTCATTCATGCTTGTGTCCTTCCGTGTTAATTATCATCCGGGGTGTTTCACCTGAACAGCCCATCCTCATAATATTTAACTTCTCAGATAACAACATACCTTCAGTTCTCTGTTAAGTTTTCTGACAGATCCTTCCCTTTTTCCTTATTCTTTCTATTTTCTTCCCAAAGGCTGTTGTTCAAAATAACAAAAACGAGACTTGGCCAAGTAGTTTAAATGCTGTTGACCACTTTTTTGTGTTCGATTTTCAACTCACGCCTGGACATTATGTGGCTTCTATTTTTCATTTTTGTTCCCAGCTATACATAGGACCGGTCACCCTATAGCCCTTTCATTCCAAACATCTATTTCTTTTATCTATTTTATGATTAAGCACCTCAACTACGAGGTATGAATTTGGAAGAATAGTGAACTTCCCAAGGATGATGTTAACTGGGGAAACAATATTGTAACATCTACTTAAAAGTTCGAGTGAAACTTACTGAATAGCCCGACCTTATACTTGTCCATTTTTGTCATGTAGGTATTCGTACTTACGGGTTTGCCTACTAAACCCCTCTACACTTAAAAACTGAGCATTTTAAACCCCTCTGACCGTTGACCAAACGCGTGGCATTAATCGTGCTGAGTTGGACAAACTGCGTGAGATACAAGCGTATTAAGAGCGTGAATTTGATATTTTTGATTAAAAATAAATATTTTCAAAAGAAGAAAAAAAGAAAACAAAAAAAATAATTAAGCAAAAGAAATTTCCTAGCCCTGTTCATCTCCTTGTTCACCCTCATTAAAAAAATTTTTAAAAAAAAAAGAAGAAAAAACCAGCCCCACCCATGTTCATCTTCTTCTTGCAATCTTGATGGCAAAAGTCTAACCCATCTCTGCAAATCTTCTTTCAACATAAACCTACCAAAGCATCACAACAACAAAACCCAATACCCAATCTATAACCCTTCTTTTCCACACATTAATTGAAAATTCAAAAAGAGTTAAACCTAAACCCCCCAAAACACATCAATTTCTAAATTCTTCCACAAAATTAATCACAATCCTACATCAATAATTACCAAAGGGACAACCCAAAATCCCCAATTTATGTTCTTTCTTCTTCTTCATCTCCATCCATTAAAAACCCCATCCATTAGGGCTGTGCAAATTAACGGTTAAACCAATAACCCGAATCGATTATTGGGTTAATGGTTCGAGTTAATGGATTATTGGTTTGGGTCTCAGTTGGTGTCCTGTGGTTATTGGCTTATTGGGTCGGGTCATGGTTTGACCATTTTTGTTAACAGGTGAACCGATAATCCAATAACTATTTATTTAATTACAATTCTTCCGATTTAGGATTCACTTAATTTCCACTTCATAACCATTTTTCTTGTTTTCTCAGATCATCAGGACATGTCAATGGTATTGATGTGAGATTATTTTTTGTTTTCCCAAAGAAAATTCTACTTTTTTATTTTCAATGTATTCTAAATTTTGATTCTATTCTTTTGAAAATTGTCTTTTTTTTTAATACTACAATTCCCTGTACACTAGATAATTCCAGTGATAGTGTATATGGTTGATGATTAAGGAACTTATCTTTCTTCGACTAGTTGATTTAGAAATTTATCTTTATTTTCCTCTTTTGATATCAGGTCAAACTTTATGCGGTTGACTACAATAGTAGCCGAAGTTCTTGAAATTATTTTGTGTGAAATCTTAACAGTTAAACCGATAACTGAACTGATAAGAAACAACAATCGATTAACTGATAACTCATTAACCGATATCTTAATGGTTCTTTAACGGTTTAACAATTCTACAAATCAACAACCGAAAAGTTGGACCGATAACTTTCAAACTCAAACCGAACCGACCGATATGCAACCCTACCATCCAAGACCCGACCCGAAGAGGTTGAAAAAAAAAAATTGACGACTTTATAAGAATGAAAGTGAGGTAAGGCATCAGATACAAATTACTTTTACTAATAGGAAATAAACATTCAGATAAGATTTTTAGCGGGCAAGGCATTGATTTTGATACCTCCCTCGATATTTGGACAGTTTCAATATCTTCACACGCTTGAGAGAATAGATTGACATGAAATAGTTTGTAAAAGGATCGTTTAGATGTGGATATTTTAGGTATGTGGTTGTAACAAACTAAGCTTAATTATTTGTTGGTTTTTGGTGGATGGTGGTGGGTGTGGGGGGGGGGGGGTGGTGGTGGGTAGAAGAGGGAGATGTAAGGGTAGAGAGAGAAGAGACAGTTTTTTTTTCTTTTCAGAAAAAGGAATAAATTTGGTTTTTTCACAAAGCTAATTTTTATAAAAGTAAATGGTGATATGACATTAATTTATTTAGGTGGATCTGATGTGTCATTCATGTCAGGGTGAGTGAACCACACACATCATCAGAGGGGTTTAAAATACTTGTTTTGATTGAGTTGAGGGGTTTAGTTGGCAAACCCGTAAGTACGAACACCGGCATAACAAAAATGGACAAGTACAAGGGCCTCTCAGGCTATTCCGCCAGTGAAACTACATGGTTGATTTTGTTGAAGAAAATCAATTATCATTCATACTTTTGTGTTTTAACATCATAGTATAATAATAATAATAATAAAATAATAACTAATACATCATATCATTTCCGGACTAGCGGCTGAGCAAATTCATTTTCTTATTCATGGACAGAAAAAGATTGCGGTCAGTTTGATAATGATCGAATGACATTGCTTCTTTGGCCCGAACCGAGAAATCCCTTAGATATGATGCAAAAGGACTCTTGAATTCATTCGAGATGTGAGTAAAACTCAAATTGGAGAAGAATATGGGCGCTCGGTTCCTTTTATTGGCACTATGTTTTTATTTATTTTTGTTTCTAATTGGTCAGGAGCTCTTTTACCTTGGAATAGAGTGTTTTATTTAGAGCAAGGTTTAAAATGTTCTCATTTGAATTACAGAACTTTCAAGGTAAACGATATTAAAAGTAGTTGGAGTGTTTTACCTTGAAAGTTCTGTAATTCAAGTGGGAACATTTTAAAACTGGAGTAAATAACTACATCATATATAGGATTGCGAAAGGCATTTAATTGTTAATCATCATTTAATTTATAGCATCGAGTATCATGGCAATGTTTGCTGATGAAAATACGGTTAATTCTATTCACCCAAGTTTGTATAGGTTCGACAGGGCATAGTTTTGACAATTTAAATGGGTAGGATTAGGCACATTTTCATTGTAGGTAAAACTGGGTACAATCCAAATTAGTCCGTCTACAAGTTAGGTTGATTTGGTTTTGATATATCTCAAAATGACCTAAGGGAGAGTATATATATATATTTTTTTAAATTGATATGTTAGATATAGAAATGATACAGCAAAGAGTTTTATTTGGAAATTTTGATAAATACTAAAAAAAAAAAAAAAAAAAAGAGTTGAACGAATTGAGCTATGATATATTATTAGCCTATTTTAGCTCAAGTAATATTTGGATAGGTTGATGCTTCGCTCATTTTTTGTTTCATCCTAGTCTAAACCTCCGTCTAAATTCAGTTTAACCCGCCTCTTTGCGTCGATTGTTGTTTTTCTCTTTGATAAAGAATTTTGAAGATACAGATATATGTAATGTAACTAGTGCAAACTCTAACAACACACGACAATATATGGAATTTGCCTACGTTGGAGATTCTAAGATTCATCAACTCCTTATTTTATAGAAATCTGTCAACTTCAAGTCTCGACAGGTCCCTACTGGAATAGAGAGTAGTACTGCTGGAAATCAAATACATGACTTCTCTCCATATATGATGTTTAATGCATTCATTAAATTTAAAAGTATTTTTCGATAATCTTAAAGGAGAACAAACACTTAAAAGCAAATACATGTTCTCTTGAGAGGGGGCTTTATGTTTTGACATTTGAACTAGCTCTATAGCTGATTTAGTTCGATACAAGTATGAGGTAATTTAGTTTTTACAAAAATTAATAAAATGATTTGTAGGTACTTTGTGCCATGGAACTACTTAAATCGTGTTTTTCAAATCATTTCGCAGTGAAAGGAAAAAAAAATTTTTTTTTACGTCATCACAGACATGAGAATTTTGACTTTCTAAAAGAAGATCGATAAAGCATATTGTATTACAAAACTATATGCAATATAACCTTAATAAGTAACTTTATAAATTATACTCCCTCCGATCTAAAATAATTGAGGTTTTAAGCTTGAGCACATGGAATAAGTAGTTCACTAATTTCTAAAAGTTAAGAATGGTTTTGACTTATATACCATCCTTAATTATGATTTTCTTATCTCTTTAGGTTGACATAATTATTGTGGGAATATGTGAATGTGCAAGGGCAAAATTTGGAAAAGAGAACTACTCTCTCCGTCCCATATTACTTGGCCAATTTCCCTTTTGCACGCTAATTAAGAAATCATAAATAAAAGATTTATTCTACCTTACCCCTATCTCTCTCCAATAAATACATACTAATCAATATTGATTATTTTCAAAAACATTTAATACTAAGGGTAAGATGGGAAAGATTTAATTAATTTTATCTTAATTTTGTAAATGAACAAGTAATTTGGGACATATATTTTTAATAATGTGACCAAGTAATATAAGACGGAGGAAATAAATATTTTCTTGGGTTTGTGAAATATCAATTATTTTGGATCAATTTTTAGAGGCTAAAACCTCAATTATTTGTACAGGAGGGAGTAATAGCCCAAGTTTTTATCAACCGCATGGAGATGAATCTTTCCCCAAAATTAAACAATTCACTTGCAAACAAATTAGATACCTTGTAATTAATGATTATACTTACATCAGCTAAATTACTGTTTTCTTTCGGACAGCTTAATTAGCCTAGAAGTTAACGACCAGTAACCTTTTTATACTAGCTATACAGTTTTAGAACAGAAGTTGGATCCTTTTGCTGGATTCATCCTTGTACATTCGTGAACAAGTTTTGCTCTTTCATTTCATTTACACCCCACTTTCGTCTCTGATCGACCAGTCGAACTCACAGTCAAACACATTAAATCAGACACGTTAATATTGTTATGCTCACGACCAAAATCGTAACTTAGTCTATCTTCACACACCTCTCAATTATATTATCTATCAAATTTTTCTTGAAAAAGCGTAATTAAAAAAAAAAGTAAAAAATTATAATGGGAAGCAAGAGAGTGGTTGTGGTCCATGATACATCAAAAGAGGTAAACTGGGCTGCTATTAGAGGGGTTCTTCATAATTTATGTCTGAGGGCTGGAGATGAGCTCATACTACTTGGAGTTGTTCACCAATTTAATAACTCAACTACTACGTCAGTTTTTCTGGGCACTGTAAAACTTCGTAAGTCTTCTATATAAATTCTGTTAAGACTTATATATATATATACAGAATTTTATTCATTTGTCCGCTTTATAAAAAGACAGCTCGGTGCACGAAGCATTTCACATTTACGTTGAATCTAGTAAAGAGTTGCATCTCAAGAGAACGTACGGTTGACAATCTACCTTAATGCAAGCATTAGTGGTTGAATCGAAAGTTCAAACCCGTAGCAAGACCTATATGTCATACGAACGGAGACAATTCAATCGTTGCTCTAAAATTCCCCTTCTCATACGTGCATTTTATGTAACGAATTGATGAAAATATGGCTACTAGAATTACCGAGTTTTTTGGAATTACACTTTTGTCCCTCCGTTTCAATTTATGTGAACCTTTTCAGAGTACGAAGGTCAAACTTTAAAACTTTGACCGTAAATTTTGGCATAGATTTTTCATGTTTGTAAAAATAAAATTTATATATTTAGAAACTACATAAAATGTACTATAAGTCATGATAATCTATAATTCAAATAATTTAGAAAAAAATATAAGAAAAACGTGGTCAAACAATCACCTCGTAGACTCCCCAAATAGTAATAGGTTTACATAAATTGAAACAAAGAGAGTAGTATTTTTCTACTTTTACCCATGTACTTAGTTCTTTTGCATATTTTCCCTTTTCTTTTAAATACTGATGTAATGCACTTCTGAATGTTATCTTGAGTGAAAATATATCTTTTACTCTCTTTCTCTCCCTTTCCCTCTTTTGTTCCTTCTTTCTCTGTTAATGAACTCACCTGAGCTCTTCGTATCGTTACATTTTATAGCAATACGGAACTATTTAAGGATTCGTCTTTTATTCAAAAAATGATAGAATATCTCATTATTACTTCAAATAGAATATCTCATTATTACTTCAAATTGTTTATTTTTCTAGTAGGACAACGGAATAAAGTAGACCAGAAACTGGTGGAAGAAGAGCTAGTTAAGAGGATGGATGAGTATAATAAGAGCATGGAGATGCTAGTGCTGTTGAAACAATGTGAAGTTCAGAAGGTTAGTCTCTAAAACTCTTACTTCATATATTGGTCACGTAATATATTAGAGAATTTTGTTTTGTTTTTTATCTTTTCCTTATAGACTAAATTAGCAATTTGTACTCATCCCTTTAAAAAAAAAAAAATAGAATGCACGGTTGAAAAATTACAAGAAGAATTTCAGCAAAATATAATTACGTCCCGTTACATCTTACATGAGTACGTTTTCCTCTAGTTTCAAATGGAAAATACTCTTCAAGTTTGAAAAATGAAATTTTATCTAGCTCTCTGTGTAAGAATGTTTCACATATGAAGTGTAGGCGTGGTAGTTTTCAGAAGTGCACCATTAGGATTTAGGAATATTATATATGAGTTACAGCTTGAAATAGTATAAGAAGAATGCAAGCAATAACAAGATACCAATTGGAAGCGGTCAAAAACACCTATGAAAATGTTTCCGTTCATTTTCATCATAAGCTGCATTAACTATATTTTTGCATTTGACGCCTAACACAATTCCAAACTAAGAATAAGTTTAAACTATAGTCAAAAGTTGAAAGGTAATTTTCACCATTTTTCTCGAAAAATTTAGACACTTGAAATTCATCGATTGTGAGACTCCGTTAAAGACAAGCACAAATATGAGAAGATTTAGTAACATCAAAATATGAATGAATCAAAAGTAGGTAATGAATGTGAAAATTGAGCAATTTAGAGGTAAAATTTAGACTCCCTTGTTATGTACAAAAAGTTATATGACCGTTAAAATCCATGTCCTCTTAATTGTTTTACTGGGTTGCTTAATTGTTAATTGCAATCCTGTGAAACCGGAAATTGTGCGTAGTATAAGAAAGTTCCACTAGAATCTTAAATCACAGAATTCATAGTTCAAATTTATTTCCACTTAATTAGTTGACTATTGGAATTGCAGGTCAAGTTTCACATAGAGGTTCAAGCAGGAAATTCACGAAAGGTGGTAGCTGTGATAGCAATCAAAAGGTTGGGAGCGACTTGGATCATTCTAGATAGGTTAGTAATAACGTATTGATAGTCTTTCCTTTTTAATTATTCAAAGGAATTGATCTGTTATTTTTTTTTTCCTTTCGTTTTTGTCCTATCAAGCATGTAAATGAGAACTCACGGTTCTCAAAGAGCTTGTTTGGAATTACACAGTTTAGCTTATTTGTTTGGTCAGGTAATTAGAAGGAAATTGAGTGTAATTGTGAGGATATAATTACACTCTCCAATTCTCAAGGGGTGTAATTACATGACGTTTTTTTTTTAAATCTCTTTTCTTTTAAAAAAAAAATTCTATTTATTTCATTTATTTTATCACTTCTATTATTTTTATTCTTTTTTGTTTTTACTTTTTAAATTGGTTTTATATTTTTAACATATTTATATTTCATTTTCCAACATTTACTTCTTGTAATTCCATATAATTGCTTGTATCTTTTTATTTCTTATTCATGTTTCTTTACTTTCTTCACTTAGCGTAAATATGTTATTATAGTTTTTAAAACTACACCTTCTAGTATTAGGAAAAAATGAGCCGCTAACAAACTTGGCATATAATGAATGAGGTCATTAAAGTATAATTTCGTTGTTGAATGAGGTTTCAGACTTATGTTTTCCTTTTCTTTTGAATTATTTTTACTTAAGTTATGTTGGAACTTACTTTATGTTATATTGGAATTTGACATAAGAGTATTGTTGTATTTTTTAAAAAAAAATTATGGTATATTTTCGGTTCCAATTTATTTGTTTTAATAGTATTGACTTGTTATTTCACATTGCGTGCCATTCATTTTTCAATTAGAACTGATAGATTTTTTTTTTGTCAAACATTTGAATAATGTTATGGAATTATATTTATAAATATTAATCTTTTTCTCAAACATGCGTTCATGATATTCTTACAAAATGTAAGCTTTTAATTTTTATAATTAACTAAATTAAAATATTATTAATATGAAAATATATCTGTCAATTATTTTGTTCAATATTAGTTACAAATATATGATTATAGATTAATATATCATTTACAAAAGCACATATTTGTCAAATATTAACTTTTAATTTTTGATGATTAATTTTTATTTTTAAAATTTAATCAAACTGTGTAATTATGCTTGTGCAACCAAACAGTACGCTTGTAATTACACTGTAATTACGTTATGACAAACAAACAGGCCGTCAGAATTACTATATTGCGTAATTACTTGACCCTAAATAAATTACTCCAAACTAAATCATGCATTAGTATAATTTTTAGAAGTCTTTACCTAATACTTGTTTCTATTGGTAAAGCTCTACTACTATATAAGTGGTTGACTAGTACATATATATGATTCTCTTTGCTATTCCCTTGCTCTGTTTATGCTAATAATATGAATGTGATTCATACTGGACATAGCCAAATGGACTCGCTAACATGGTATTTACTTGACTTTGAAATTTAAGCGAGTACTTTGGTAATTATTACATACCATTACATACCATAAGAGTCAGTAATTATAACATAGTATTTAATGTTCGTATTGGCAGTCGCGGAGGCAGGATTTTTGCCAAGGGGATTCAATTTTTTTTTTAAAAATGGCTAATGTGGTTAGTTGGAAGTGAACTTATGTTCTCAAAGAGACTTTGAACCCGCTGAGCTAAGTTTTGGCATTTGTCAAGGAGATTCATCATTAATATATATTCATAAAACATATATTTAATCGTATATATACAGAGTAATTTTCCGACACTCTTGCCTCGATCTACATCCGCCCATGCGTATTGGTGTTGGGTTAATAGCCAAGTTATCATCAACTTGAACCTGCGTGAAGTTCGTAGTATAAAATATTATTGCTTTGGGCCTTTTTTTTTTTTTTTTTTCCTTCTATTTAATAACTTTTGGTCGTATAACTTTTTTTTCTTATTGTAGGGAAATGAAAAAGGAGAAGAGGTACTTTATGGACAAGTTATCATGTGGCATATCAAAATTGAAAAGTGACAACTCCATGGAAGATGTGAGAGGGCCACTAACATTAATAAAGAATGCCAAGGTCTCCCTTACCAGAAATAGGTTTTCTTATGATGAAATGATCCCAGGAGACGATGACTCGTCAGAAGAACTTTCGTCTTCTCAACAAAGTAAGCAACATATATAGCTCTGCATAACTGAACTGTAGTTATATTAATCAAATGAGAGCTTTTGGTTCACATAAAACCATTTTAACGTAGGTATGTATGACACTGTTTTGAAGTCGAGGAAGTATTTAATGGAGTAAATAAAATAGGACTCAAGCTATATGTATGAGCAATTCGTTTATCATACACCTTAGATGCTTCTGTTTTATGTTTAACAGTGCTTTGTTTTTATTTATTTTGACGAATTGTAGACTTGAAAGTTGTTTCACATATGAGAACCTCAAGCAAAGAACAAGCAAGCAGTATTCCCGGAAAGCCAGGCTCAGATTTTTGTGAAAACTTGAGGAACTATTCGGGTTTTCCAAGCTTGAACTTGAATTCAAGTGACCTAGTAAATTCAAGTTCAAGCTTGGGAAACCAGAATAGTACCTCAAGTTCTTCTCATCAGAAAGCAAAAACAACCACCGAAAACTCACCTTCCGACATCTCCAATGACCAGAACCAAAATCATCAAAATGTCAAGGACAAAGAAAAAGAGGAGATATTCAGTGATCAATACTTTTATGGTGTAATATCCAAAAAATCTGAATGTTCCATTTGCGAGAACAGAAGGCCAAAGATGAGATGGCATAAGGACTTCAGTTATAAGGAGCTTGAAGAAGCAACAGGAGGCTTTTCCGGTGAGAATTTTCTGTCAGAAGGTGGATTTGGTTCTGTTTATAAAGGGGTTTTAAAGAATGAGCTAAGAGTTGCTGTGAAGCAGCATAAAGATATGAGCCTTCAAGGGGATAAACAATTCAAGTCTGAAGTTGATGTTCTTAGCAAGGCCAGACATCCAAATTTGGTCATGTTGTTAGGGTCTTGCTCCCAAGGAAACCAAAAGTTGCTTGTCTATGAGTATGTTTGCAATGGCTCACTAGACCATTTTTTATCAGGTAAAGTTTATATTTGAATTGCTAATGCATTAGCTTTAGAATGATAAAACGAGGGGTTGGATGGGTGGGTTGGGCTATATTGTTCGGATTAAAATAGATCGAATCAATGAATAGGGCCGCCCTGGTGCACTTCAAATCAATGAATCGGTTAGGTCATACTTCGCCCAAGGTTTACTTGGGTTAAGATGACCGGGTAAATTTGGGCTATGTCCGAAATGACCTGCCAATATATATACCCAACCCGTCCATGTTTGAGAATCTGTATATGCTCACTGATTATTATTTTATACTTTGCAGCAGATATAAGGATGCCTCTCAATTGGGAGAGGAGGATAAAAATAGCTTTGGGTGCTGCCAAAGGCTTAGAATATCTCCATAAACACAACATCATTCACAGAGATATCAGACCTAACAACATCCTCATCACACATGATTATGAATCACTGGTATGTTGTCCATGGATTACTTATATGCATAGTATATTAATTTCTTCATTTATTCTTAGCCTAATATATAAATTCTCTTCATGAATTTGATCTAGGATAAAAGATCATTTTCCATCTTCCTGATTATATGACTCTACATACGGCATCAGCTTCTTTTGAAATGTATAAAATTTCCTGATTTTAGTGTATTTATTTGAAAGAATAGGAAGGAGAACAGAATAACATATGGAATAACAAGATAGTGCATTTCTATGTCAAAATCTACAACTGTTCCACAACGGTTCAGAGTACTGATCAAATTTATTAGTTTTCACTTTATATTGGAAGTGAATGTACTATTTTCTTATTAAAATAACAGGTACATATTTAGAGACTACACAACTTATTATTAACCATTATAAACAATTAAAATGTTTAAACAATATTTCAGAGAGTGGTAGTCCAAGAAAATTATGTTCGTCTCTCTAAGTAGCAATAATATCATAAAAATCAGGACAGACAAAGCACGTGTAACAGTCATTCTTCAGTCTTGGTGAAATGCATGTAACAACTTACGACCTTAGATTGGTTCAAGCAAATTAAGGTGAAACGCACTGGTCTAAAGTCTGGAGATTGAAATGGATATGATCCTATAATGTATGGACAAGTGACAGTTATTTTCCTTAGGTGTTTTAAGTTAAACATATTTTTATCTAACATTTATGTCTTAGCTAGGAGATTTTGGACTTGCAAAAGCTGGGTATGATGAATCACAAAATTCTTCTGGTAACAGCGTGGTTGGCACTCTTGGATATATGGCACCAGAATATGCAGCTAGTGGAAAGTTCTCAACTAAAACAGATGTTTATGCTTTTGGGGTTGTTCTGCTGCAGCTTATCACTGGACTCAAGACCACAGATAAATATCCTGAAGATAAAAGTCTTGTTGAATGGGTAAATTAAAAAGCCATTTCACCATATAACGTATGCTTATTTATTGTTCTATGACACGACTAGTTCTTTATTTGTAATAGTATTATATCCTCATGTGTTCTGTGAAACAACGTTATAACATTAATTGCAGGCAATATATTGCTACTGATAACTTGCACCTTTCAAGTGCAGGCAATGCCTCTTTTGGAACAAAGGAATTATCCATGTCTAATTGACAAAAGGATTATGGATTCCCATGATTTCCATCAGCTATTTTGGATGGTTGAATTAGCGGAAAAGTGTCTCGAAAAGGATCCTAATAAGAGGCAAACCATGGAATGGGTAAGTTTTTCTTGTAATGTCGAACTAAAATGACTTAATCCTCTCTTGATTTTTTTTTTTTTTTTTGGGATTTGTTTATTATTGGATGATTCTATAAGATATGATTACTAGTATCCATCATTTTTTTTTTAAAACTATTATAATCTTCATCTGTATGATCTTAAAACCGCAATACTGAATTTCAGTATAAAGGTCTCCCTTCAATCCATCATATATAAAACTCTTTACATTATGGTTCTTTCCTGCACTGTTGACGCATCAGTTTGTAATTGTTGTTATTCTTACCTTATTGATTGTTATACATATTTTGTTAATGCAGGTGGTTAAAACTTTGAGTCATATAATGGAAGGAAATGCTGATTATGCTATAGACTTCAACTCCATAGAATCAAGCTCATGTGTTGATTTAGGTAATAATGATCATAACAGTAAACATGAGGATGGCAAAGGCAATGAAGAAGATAAAATCCTTGGAACAGAAGCAACTTCTTCATCTTCATCAAAAAGGTGGAGTCCTTCATCATCCAATAGTACTCATGAAGAATATGGAAGAAGGAAGACTCCTCGCAAACATAAAGGACCATCTCCAAACAAAGGCAAACTACTTTATAAAGAGATGATAATTGACTAATTGATTTTAGTCAGAGGCAGATCCATGATTTAAACTTTATGAGTTCAATCTATAATGTTTTTGGCATTGACCCATTTTATTTCTAAAATTATGGGTTCAAGTATACTATTTGTTGTAATTTTAATGGATTTCCCACAAAAAAGAAATAAGTTTCACATCGAAAATATTGGGTTTAGATGAACCTAATGTTGCAACGCTTCATCTGCCTACGGTTTAATAATATTTGGCTCTGGGATTTTGTAAGATTAGGAATATTTTATAACCTTGATATTGTTTTTTTTTTCCTTACACAAATGTAATTTCATTTATTGCTAATTGTTACAAGATGTGACCCTTCTCCTCATAGTTTGATTTGAAGGGTCATTAGTATAGTAGTCATACACAAATGAAGGAGGTGAAGTAAAGCGTGACAGAACAGTAATAGCACTATTAGAACAACCATATTTGGACAAAATATCAGCTACGGTGTTGGCTTCTTTGAATGTATATTGGACAGGTGGCCCTTCAAGATCGTCGAGTAGTGACCTTGCATATAGTAAGAATGTGTGAATGTCTTTCATTTACACCGTTAGGCATAGAGCATAATACCTGTGAGTCAGATTCAATCTGCAAGGAAATGATGTTCAGTTCCTTGGCGAGTTGTAGTCCATGTAACAATGCAAGTAGGTCTCCTTGGATAATGGAAGTAGAGATAAGGTGTTTGGAAAATCCAAATATCCAGCTACATGTATGGTCTCTAAAAACACCCCCTATTCCTCCGTTTCCAGCAATATTGTTGTTGAATTATAACGGTCGGGTTTTTTTTTTTTTGGATCATTAAGTCCGCTTGGGAGGTTTTTTATTGTTTTAAATTTTTTGCTATATCATAAATGTTGCTGGAAACAGCACCAAGATGACTTCTAGTTTAAAATAGCAATAACACAAGTGACTCTGTGAAAAAATAAAACAAAAAATTGTTTTATATAATTTTCACTAATTGGATGACCTACTGAGCAATCAACTCCAAAATGGGTTGTTACATCCATGTTTTGCTAATGTATGTGCCACTTGATTGGCCTCTTCGTAGATTGGCCATCTTCCGATATGATAACAATTATTTTACTACTATACATGCAAGTAGTATAATGAAAAGAAGAATCAAGATATATCCAGAATTTCAAATAAGGAAAAAAGAATCTCATAAAGAAAACTAAAGACTTTGAAATTCAAAAAATGGTAAGGAATTCCAATTTCTACATAATGCTATTAATTTCTAGAAAAGAAAAAACTTGCAATAATCCGAAGTAATTGAGGGCATTTGACATTCTTGAAAATTTGGAAATGTTTTAATTATTTTGAGATCAAAGGTTTTTTTCTGTTCAAAATGTGAACAAGATATTGTTTTTCTGTACCAGTTAACTAAGCACAAGGGTGTGTTTGGTATGGAGAAAAATATTTTCTCAATTTTTTTTTGTTTGGTCCCCGTCCTACCCCTAATGTTTTCCTAAATTACATCTAAATATTTTTGGAATATTCTTTTGCTTACATAAAAAGGCACCCCAATGCACTAGCTCTCGCTGTGCGCGGAATCTGAGGAAGTATCGGACCACAACGGTTTATTATACGCAGCCTTACCCTACGTTTGTGCTAGGGCTATTCACAGTTTTGGTTAAAACCAAAACCAAACCGAAAATTTAACCAAACCGAATAAAAAAACCGACATTTGGTTTGGTTTGGTTTGGTTTTAAATTTGAAAAACCGATAATATTTGGTTTGGTTATGGTTATAGTAAAAAATAACCGAACATATATAACGAACCAAACCGATAATTATATACATAAAATTTATAATTATTTATATGTATAATATTAACTTTTCATAAATAATTAAAGATATTTTATATCTTTTAATTATTAATTTAATTTTAGGTCTACTTATTTTTAAGGCCCATGTCTTAAAAGAATATGTCCAAGTCAACAATCCAAGCCAACTCTAATAAGTCGTAAGCGTAAGGGTAAAAAGTTAAAATCCTACTATCTCTTTTCATTTTACATTGCTTATCGTATGTCTTTCCCTTAATATCGGAAAGTTCGCCCTTGTGGGCCGTGAGAAAAAAGAGCATAAGAAATTTGAAGAATGTAGAGAGAGAATATTTGAATTGTCACGGCTAGTATAAATTGAAAAACCGAACCAAACCGACAATAACCAAACCGGTGGTTATTATTTTACTTGGTTTGGTTATGGTTTTAGACATTTAAAAACCGACTAAATTGGTTTGGTTATGGTTTTAACCAATAACCGACCCAAACCGAACCATGAACACCCCTAGTTTGTGCAAGAGGCTGTTTCATGGCAGCA
The DNA here is from genome assembly GCF_029784015.1 of Lycium ferocissimum. Classification (NCBI taxonomy): domain Eukaryota; kingdom Viridiplantae; phylum Streptophyta; class Magnoliopsida; order Solanales; family Solanaceae; genus Lycium; species Lycium ferocissimum. Next base: position 20,134,047 of record NC_081348.1, read on the forward strand.
AATTCTTTTGCTTACTTAACACCATAAAATAAGCAAGAAAATGACATATTTTATAAGGAAACTTCAATACAAAATACATCCCTAAGTGCAAATTTTCTAAACTCTTAAAAAATACTCCATACTCCTTAATGAAGGAAAACATAAAAAAAAAAAGGAAGAAGAGAGAAGTAAAGACAAAAAAGGTGTAAATAAAGGTGAAAGGAGAGAAACGGGGAAATTAGAACAGTTTTCCCGCCCAAAAATGCAAAATGTGACTACTTTTATAACGCCAAAATTTAAGTTTTGTACAGATAAACATTACCCTATATGTGAAAATTGAAACACCATTCTCTTCAGTGATTTTCTAGGGTTTGGTTTGAAGAAAGAATCTGAGTAATGTCAATCAGTGTTTCCTCTCCACTCTCTCTTTCTAAATCTGCCACTACTACCTGTGGCTCTCTTCTTCAGGAATTGCAGGTAACACTTTCAATTCTTTTTATTGTGTCTTTGAAAATGATTCTTGTTTTTTTTGTTTTTTTTTTGGTTCTTTCTTTTGGGTACTCAGAGATTCTTGAAATATTAAGTTGGAGTAATTCTTAAGTATATTTGTTCACTAAAGATTTAGGGTTTTTGTGTTTTCCCGTTCTTCTTTACTTTTTTTTGTTTTATTTAAATGTGTGGGAGATGCAGTGGAATTTGTAACAAGTAGCCATAACTGTTTAGACAGCGTGTGACTTTCATGAAGAGGAAAAAACTTTTTATTTGTTCGAATGTTCTTTCTTTTGGGGAATATTGTTGTTGTTGTTATGTTATTTTTACCTTTTATCACAAATATACATACAAATACGTACGTACATAGATAAGAAGAAGACCCAAGACTTGTTTTTTAATTGCTGTGGAGGAGGTTATTGGGAAACATGATACTAGAAATTTTTGGAATTGATCATAAGGCAGTGTGATTTAATTGGCATATGATTGAATATGCAAATTACAAATCATCGGTATCTTTTTTTTTTTTTTTTTGTCATGAAAGAAAACGAAAAGAATTGATAGTGAAGGAGAGTTCTGAAAGTAGAATTCTCTTAGTTGTTGGTTGAACGAATTGTCAAAACATCAACAGTCTGAAAGAATTGATGTTTTGACAGATTGCGTAACGTTTTTTTTGCGATACTTAGGTTGATTTGTTATATTCTTTGTGGGCTCTTGTTTGGAATTTCAATTATACATGTCAATAGCTTGGTTATTCGTGTATCTTTGTATTCTTGTTGCCATATGTTTTATTATTGTATTGGAGTATGTAAAATATTTAATAGCTACAAAGATTTGATGAGGAAAAAGTACATTTTTTCTGAACTGGGGAGATCTTGCAAACTGTTTTCATTTCGTTAGGGCACAATTAAACGTGTACTTCTGGAATTTGAGATGTGATAGCTTTTAGTTTTAAAACTGAGCAGAGATTGCAAATGCCATTGATGGCCTAAGGCTGTGGCTTAAAATGCTAAAAGTGATTTTATTTGTTATGCTTTGGTATTATAGTTCAAATCTGCTGCTTCTTATCTTGTAAGTAATGTTGTCAATTTTGAAATTACAGTTCAAATCTGCTGCAAGTGCTTTCCAAAGTTGATCCAATTTCATGATAAGTTTCCTGCTTGATTGTTGCTAGAATACACATTTATAGTTGCCCATGTCACTTTAGCAAAAAATATTTGCTGCTTATATAATTTGCTTTCTCATTTTAGTTCTAGTAATTTGCTTCTTGCTTGGCCATTATCAGAATATACTTTGTTTCGTTTTTCTGGCTTACACATTTGGTATGTAAATGCGAATTGCAAATTATGTACTTCAAACACTTCCCTCGACGTTCTTTAGTTGTATAAAGATGAGAAAGTTTTTGTCTGCATAAAAGCAGGTGAAGAGAGGTGTTTGTTTCTTTTTTTTTTTTTTTTTTTTTTTTTTTTGGTTTAAGGCTCCGTCACGCGTTAACATTTATATTGTGGTTCATGCCCTTACACACACACTGGTGTACCCAAATACTTTTTTTGAAACTGAAAAAATAAACTGGTGTACCCAAATACTTATGGTTCAATAAGTTCCTGAAAGTAATTTATCATTTCAATAATTTTGCTTGGCCTCCTAAAGTAACTATCTTTGATGTCTCTATCTCCCTAATTTGGAGAATGATGCATTTTTCTCCTACTTCCCCACTTGTGTCGGTATAATATGCTGTATTTTCACTTACACTTATGGAGGTAGAATATATTCAAATAATCTGTCATTTTTTGTCTGAAGGAAATATGGGATGAGATTGGGGAGAGTGACAGTGAGAGGGACAGAAAGCTTCTACAGGTTGAGCAGGAATGCCTTGACATTTACCGTAGAAATGTTGATAAGGAGAGAAAATACAAAGCTGACTTGCATCAGTCATTAGCTGAGGCTGAGGCAGAAATTTCCAAACTTGTTTCTGCCCTTGGAGAACAAGCTTCATTGCAATTGGTTTGTCTTATGTTTCTCTAGAATTGTTAAACTTCTCCATGATTCAGGCTTTCATTTTTTTAACAATTAAACTCTTTTCTTCTTTTTCAGTCTGGAAAGATGAAAGGTACCCTTAAGCAGCAATTGACGGTTATTGATCCTGTGTTAAAAGACATAAGGACAAAGAAACATGAAAGGATTAAGGAATTCTTGAACATAGAAACACAGATAGCATCGATATGTGCAGAAATAGCAGGAAACGACAGAGTTTTCAGTCCCACAGATATTCAAGTGAATGAACAAGACTTGACGGCTAAGAGATTGGGAGAACTGAAGTCACATCTTGAGGAGCTTCAATCTGAAAAGGTTACTTAACTGATTTTCTGCCTTTAATTTTTACTGGTATAAAACAAATTACGTATCATTTCAATTCAAGCTGTTAACTTTCGTCCTTTTTTGCAGAACCTCCGTTTGCAACGAGTGAATAGCTATATGAGCGCAATTCATGATCTTACTGTAGTTATGTCACTTGATTTCAAGAAGATAATAGCTAATATCAATCCAAGTTTGGTGCCTCATTTGAGTGTACAATCAAAGAGCATAAGCAATGAAACACTTGCTAGCTTGACAAGTGAAGTGAATTCACTGAAGCAATTGAAAGAGCAGCGGCTAGAAAGGGTGGGTGAATTATCAACCACAATCTCTCCATGTTTTGCACTTCACATTTGGTGGAACAGTTTCTCTAAAATATATAGGGACCAAAAGCGCTCGCAAGTTTTAATTTGTTTTGAGTAGACTTGCATGACTGCATATCATTTCAGTGCGCCTAGTGGTGCAAGTTCCTTGTTTTTACTGCACTAAATATGACAACTTACAAGTACTGTTTTGTATCAGTCTCTGGCCACATAACATTTTGAAACTTGTATTTCTGCAAGTCATATTTCGGCGAAAATGAATTAAACGATCAACAAAATATTACCTATTACAAAATTTTAACAACTAAGAATTTAATTGGATAAACATGATTGAGAATTGGATGCAATGTTATCTGCTCTTGTGGTTAATTTCAGATCTAGACTACCCTATTCAGAAAGCACCCCTACATACAATTCTTATATTATTATTCACTGCATAATAACCGATATATTATAAGCCCTTGATAATTTGTCTATGGGCAAGTTCTACAAAGTGGTGGTTAGACCGACTATGTTGTATGGGGCGGAGTGTTGGTAGTTAGGATCTCTCACGTTCAAAAGATGAAAGTTGCCGAGATGAGAAGGTTGAGATGGATGTGTGGGCACACTAGGAGGGACAGGATTAGGAATGAGGCTATCCGGGACAAGGTGGGAGTGGCCTTGGTGGAAGACAAGATGCGGGAAGCGAGACTGAGATGGTTTGGGCATGTGAAGAGGAGAGACGCAGATGCCCCAATTTGGAGGTGTGAGAGGTTGGCCATAGATGGTTTCAGAAGAGGTAGGGGTAGGCCGTAAAAGTATTGGGAGGGGTGTTTAGACATGACATGGCGTAGTTACAGCTTACCGAGGACATGACCTTAGATAGGAGGGTATGGAGGACTCAGATTAGGGTAGAAGGCTAGTAGATAGTCTCGTTTGTCCTTTCATATTAGTAGTCGCATTATCGCGCTATAGTTCCTTGTGTTTTGATTTCTGCTACTATCTGTTATTTCTTGTACTTTGATTATCTTATTTTATCTGTGGTAGCTACTGTCCCTTTGCAAACTGCTTCATCATGACTTAGTCGCTTTCGTTATTTTCATTTCCATATTGCTTTGAATTTCTTGGCCTTATCTGACCTCTTTTTATGATTTCTATTGAGCCAAGGGTCTTTCGGAAACAGCCGTCCTACCTTGGTAGGAGTAAGGTCTGCGTACACTTTACCCTTCCCAGACCCCAGGTTGTGGGATTTCATTGGGTTGTTGTTGTTGATAATTTGTCTATGAACCAAATGGCCCCATATATCATTTGGCGCACTATTTCTGTTTATGATGTTGATTCTTCTTTCATTTGGAGCAACACCATTTATGTACAGGACTGTTACAAAGTAGAAGCCATAGTTGCTCTCATTAGCTCTATACACAATCTGTGAGAGCTACTTTTGATGTACTCAAATGTCTATGCAGGCATACACTTTAAACTGTTACATGTATAAAACATTTCCTTAATAAAAAATGATGCTGATTCTTTGTTCATTTTATTTTATTGGTGAAGCTTCAAGATCTTGGCAGCTCTCTAATAGAACTTTGGAACCTCATGGACATGCCGAAGGAGGAACAACTGAGGTTTAACCATATTACATCCTTAGTTTCTTCTTCTATTGATGAGGTATCTAGACAAGGATCTCTTGCCATTCACATTGTTGAACAGGTACATTAAGTCATGATTCCTTTCTCTTTTTTCATCTTAGTCTTTGGGGGATGCGGGAAGAAATCATCCGAAGATTTTCGAGTTGGTTTCACTTAAACTAACCTACTTTCTCTACTACAGTCTCTTACTGCTTCTCATTTGCATGTTGGTAGGCTGAAGTGGAAGTTGAGCGTTTAAATGTCCTAAAGACCAGTAAGCTGAGAGAATTGATATTTAAGAGACAAAATGAGCTTGAGGAAATCTATAGGGGTGTTCATATGGATGTAGATAGCGAGACTGCACGCCAGATTTTAATCCAGCTTATGGAGTCTGGTACATTCAGTTTACTGTACCCTCATTTCTTTTCTGTGACTTTGATGTGATTTAACTGCTTTTTCTTAAAACAAAAGTTAATTTTCTCTTAAAATGATTTTTCGCTTGAATTATTCCAATTCTCAATTTCATTATTTTGTTTCGAACTTATCGTTTGTTTCTATTGTTATGTGCTGGGTTTTAAGTGAAAAAAACTGTTAAATCCATTTCTGATATTTTAGCTGCACTGTGCATGCTTTTTTGGTAGAGGCAAGTTTGTGGGGTTGATTCTGAAGTAATGGTTGGTTTGGATTTACTTTCATATGCTAAGGGCAATAATTTGGCATCTCTCGGTCGAATCACCTTAAAATGCATTTGACTGGGTATTAGCTCTTGACTTCTAACTTGGAAAAGAACGCTTAGTGTAAAATCTAAATCCTTATGTTTGAGATGATGTAGTCCTTGATGGCATGTTCTGCTCTTGCAAATTCCCTCTTTTGAATGGTCAACTCTAAAGAAACTTTTGTTGGTTACAACTTGAATTCAGCAGTCAACATCTCCTTCAGAAATGGCAATCAATTGGCACCTAGTGCAAATATTCTTCTAGATTTAACCATATGCACAAGTAAACTGAAGGTTTTGGTAATAAAGGAGAGACTAGCCTATGATCTATTTTCATCTTAAACTGTTAATAATCTACTGTACAAAATTTTGAATAAACTACATGAATTATAAGTTCAGATAGGCATTTCAAATACCAACACTAGCCATCACAACCATGTGAAAGGAATAAATACTAGACGTAGACAAATTAATATAAAGTTAAAAATTGTTGGTGCTCTAAAGATGACTTAGTATGAGACCTGGAGGACGGATTCCTAAGCAATTTTTGAAAAGAAGACATGGCTATTGAGAATGGAGTACACGTGGCTCACTTATGAAATCAAACAGTGTTCCCATTGATGTAAAGATAACGATACATGAAATAAAATATACCCTGTGATGGATGAAGAATGGAGTGATAAATGACCCTTTTCAACTGCCACATCATATCTAATAGCAAGGGCAATGTATAGCTCTCGGAAAAATCTATTCGCAATAGGTAGCAACCCTGTCTGATGAGACTGAGGGGCTCACAGTATTCCCTTAAAACTTATCTTAGCTGATATGATGTGTTGCATGCAAATATCAAATAATAGGACTTCAATATTTTTTAGATCCTAACAACTCTATGATGTTCCCTCAAGTTTAGACTTTCTAAAGTTTGATATAAGATGGACATGATGCAATAGTTTTATATTCATAAGGGCCTTTCTTCAACAAGATACTCTAAGGGCATTATATGAATATTACATTGTACATTTTCTTTCGTTGTTTAGCCATTTAATTAGTAGAAACTGTTGGAACCTGGCAGTAGCTGTTGAATCATCCCACACTATATTAAAAGATTAAAGGCTTCAAAGAACTATTTCCAGAGTTTCTGAAGGGCCTCTGAATGAGTGCTTAACTGCAACAAGAAAAGGGATAACGCATTAACCTATGGTCTATGGGTGGAGGCCTTACTCCTTTGATGGCCCAAGCAAGTCATTAAACTATTAGATGGATCCTCCCAATTCCATTTACTTAAGGCTTAGTAGCGGACAGATGAGACCCACAGTTCTAGTAAGTTAAGCTTAAGCTTTTCGCAGTAAAGCAATTCTACAAGCTGCCACTACAGTGACTTAGTACTCAGGTTGTGACTTCTGTTCTTTGTAGCCTTTATTCCCGTCCTCACTGGAAGATATGATTTCCTCCCTTGTTTTCTCCTATGAATGCTCGTTATACCTCTGGTGAGAGAATATATATATGAAAATTGCTAGGAGAGTGTTACTGTCAATATCAATTGACTGTTTACAACTTTGATATACATAATGATACAGAAGAGGATATGTCTTTTTTAGCTGAGTTGTGCATTCATTCTCGTTTTTCGTTTTTTGAACACACTACCCTGTATGTTGGAGCAGGAATGCAAATGTGTCCAGGCCTCTTGCATCTTATCATGTCTATTGATAAGATCAGTAGAATTGAAAGATAAGACTTCATTAATATTAGGTTTATGTTTGTACAGGATGTAGATGCAATTTTAGATATAATTTGGGAGCACGATCTGTAGTTAGGTTTAATCGCACTGGCTTAGTGCAAGCTTTTTGTAGACGGCGGTTTATGGCCTGTTAATGGAATGAAATACATTTACTTGATCAATTTTTTTTTTTTTTTTTTTTTTTTTAGGTTTATGTAATCTTATACATTCTTTTATTATAATCCAATACAGGCAGTGATCTCTCTGATCTTCTTTCAAGCATGGATGATCAGGTGGTGAAAGCCAAAGAGCAAGCTGCTAGCAGGAAAGAAGTTTTAGATAAAGTGGACAAGTGGAAACATGCATCTCAAGAGGAAAGCTGGCTTGATGAGTATGAAAAGGTATACATCTACATAAATACAAGTGTTTACATGAGAATTATACTCAGTTATGAATCATATGGAGCATACGTGCATAAAGGGCACCTCTACCAAATTGGTTCTTTTATCCTTATATTGTAGGTCAACTTTATATTTTTCGTAGATATGTCATAATCTAATACCTGTTGCAAGCTACTTACGGAAGTCTGGCATCTCGAACTTAGTCTTGGAAGAGGCCCCCTTATGGCAAGCTTAAAGCCTAAAGCTCAATGCAGTGCGGACTTGCTGCTTTGCTTCACTTAAAAGCTCTTTAGCATACACCTAATACATCCACGAGTCTGTCTTAAAAGAGGACAACACTAAACAATATAGTTTTCAAAGCGATATCCTAATTATTAAGAATTGGATAAAATATATTAGTATTTTGGCATAGTAAATTAGAAATTTAGTAATGAAAATTCGCAACCAATAAAATAGCAACTTGCATATTAGTCATAATTTAAAATGGTTTTGAACTTGATTGAGGTGGTTGTAAATATAGCTATTTTTCTTCTTTTGGTTACTTATAATTTTTTCGATTCTTTTTTCATCTACATCCTTTATTCACTAAAGCTGACACTTCAATGTGTTTTGCACTTAAATACCTAGCAGACACCTGACACTTTTCTACGTTTTTTGTGATAACAAAGGCATGCCTGAGGATTCATGTATTGTTAATTTGCTGGCTTTTCTAAGTTGTTTGTGCTTATAGGCTAGTAAGTAGTAACAAATGCTGTGGATAAGTGCAGTCAAAGTAGCGTACAGTTGGTTGTAAAAGCTTATATCAATCAGTCCAGTTATTCAGTTCCATTGCTTAAAGTTGGCCAGTGGTAATTGGATGTGTCCCGCATATAAAATATGAAGCATAAGCCTTCTTAAAAATAAAAAAAAACCTTCTTAAAAAAAAAAATTCCTTCTCAAAATATGAAGCATAAGTGCAGTCCAGCAAAATCAGGTGATAATGGGATAACTCGATTTGCTCATCCATACACTTGTATCATTTTCTTCAATCACAAGTATTTACCTTTTCTATGCCTGGCTGGCTTGCCTAGTTTTAGTTCAGGCTTCTTGAGGGAACAGAAAACACTGGTTAAGTACCTGATAGTTTAGATGCAAAACGGATCTGAGGTTTTATAAGATACTGTTTGCAACTTGAGTTCCCCATTAAATCATGATTAACTTGTTTTAACAGGATGAAAATCGTTATAGTGCTGGGAAAGGTGTCCATATCAATTTGAAACGTGCAGAGAAAGCGCGGATTTTGGTCAGCAAAATACCATGTGAGCTTGTACTCTTTTATCTCATTTGATGTACTCATCCTCCAATGATAGACCAGTATTAGTAGCTTCATGATGCACTATTGTTTCCTTTTGGAGGAGGATTATGCATAATTGTGGATTTCTGTTAATTACTATATGAAGAAGTTCCCTTTTCCCCCCTACCTTCAAATTTCATCTCTTCTTCTGGTTACAAACTTACTAGTTCACCCATTTCTCTTTGCAAACTTGTTGTCTACTCTGGAAAGTGGAAACTGATACTTGATTTCGGATGGTGCTACTCTGTGGCCTATTTGTTATGGCTGAACAATTTTGGTACTTGGAAGTTAAACTATCATTGAGGTCTATTCATTTGATTTTTCGTTTTATTGGTATTTGCTACTTGGTGTATTACATTACTTTCATTGATCAGTTGAGCCTGAAAAGGTGTTCGTGGCCCATACCTGTTGTGGTAATCATTAATTAAACTATGTTCTTGGAGGGCTACCTTATATTAGGTTCTACATCAATGCATTTTCCACACATTCTAATCTAAAGTATGTTGTGAATATCATATGTCAGCAATTATCATATAGTGACTGAAGTTTGAACCTATAATGCAGCTCTTGTTGAAAACTTGATTGCCAAGATAAAGGCCTGGGAGAAGGAGAGAGGAATGCCATTTTTGTATCACAAAGTGAGTTCAACATTGTTTTTCATTTAAGATGATATTATGTTGTGGAACTGCACCTTCAGACCAGAATTTTTTTGTGTCTAGGCCCCTCTACTGCATACTTTGGAAGAGTACATCATCTCGCGACAGCAAAAACAAGAAGAGAAACGTAGATCTCGGGTATTACTTTTTATTCTCTTGTCTGATACTTGTTTCTGAATCTTTTGTTCAGACGTTAGATAGGAACTGGGAATCGATCTCGTCGATTTTGCATTATTACTGTCTTGGTTAATTTCCGATAACTAATTTAGCACTTCTAGATTTGGATGATTGAATAGTGTGTATATTTCAGGAGCAAAAGCGGCTCCAAGATCAATTTGCCGCAGAACAAGAAACAATCTATGGGTCGAAGTCTGCGAAGAAACCTCTGGGTAATGCTAACACGGTGCCGGGGACTCCACATAGTCGGCGTATGTCTACACCTTCGGGTCGTTATGGTGCATCCATAGGGAAGGAAAAGAGAGGGAGTGGTCATGTTGGTGCTGTAATACCCCTAAACTACGTAGCTCTTGCAAAGGATGATCAGAAACCTGGAGGACTTTAGGCTGGAATAGTGATTTGTATAAAGATTATACATGTCTGCTATTTTTGCACAAGCTAAGCCCACTTACCCTTTGCGTGGTAGTATAGCATATATTAGAATAAAAGGCCACGCAAGCGTAGTCATTATTCTTTTCCAATTTACAGAGGTTTTAGAAGTCTGCTATTAACTGGGGCATGAAAATGCACATATCGTCCTCTTCATTTTCTTAACAGAACTTTCTAAGTACATGTCTGGTAATATTCCGCCAAGATATTTTTGCAAATGCTCGTCTATTTCATCACTTAAATTGAATTTGCTCTTTTCACAATATTTACTCTACGATGGGGATGTTGAGAACATTGATATCGTAGCAAATTGATTATCCACCACAATATTGAGCAAATTCAATATTTTAATCTAATGAGCCGAACATCTCCAACAAAAAAGTATATACACTAAACAATACACAAATTACTACTACCTACATAAATTTGTCCGCAAACTAAATGACCCTTTACAGCTGAGTGTCAAATTGACAGGTTCCGTGTTTGCAAATTAGAAATTGCACAAAAACCTATTTGATGATGAACGAAATTTAATGCGAAGTTATAAAGTAGCTTATGCATTTTGTCTACTTTGGTACATATTTTAAAGTTGTAGTGAAATTACGCTGTAATTTGTTATTCATCCCCTGGAAAAAAGAAAATAAAAATCCGACAACTGTTCAGTCACTTGACAATGAACCGAGCTATTCTCTCTCCCTCCGAATGTATTAAATCAATAAACTTATTCGAGTTTCAGCTGTCATACTTCTCCGTTTCTCGAACTTCATGTCACTTCCCAGAAATATAAAATTATGATTTCGAAAGCTACAATTTTCACGACTAACCAGAAACGTAATATATATTTTTTCATGAAGTACTAGCTCATATTAAAGTAAAAATATAATTCAAACGAAATTGTACTTCAGGCTCAAGTTGTAACTTTTTAACTCTTGATGTAACAACAAAAGAGAAAGTAAAAGGAAAAAAAAAAAAAAAAACAGAAAAAAACAAAAAACTTTTTTGGGAAGTAGCTGTTTGCACCTGGGTAATTCAATTCTTCCCCTTTGGTTTGTTTTCTTTTACATGTCCACTGCAATTCGTTTATACAACTCAGCAGGCAATCTTGGAGTGGCGACTGCTTGTAATGGAGTCCTCATGTAGGTAACAAGCCCAGGGTTCTCACCCATATCAATCTCCTCTGGGCTCAATCCATTAGAAGGAGCCCAATGGAAATGGTGCAACAGATGGCCCAACATAGAGGTGACCAAGTTGATACCCAATTGTGCCCCTGGACACACTCTTCTACCAGCACCAAATGGGAGTAGCCTAAAATCATGCCCCTTCATGTCCACATCGTCCTGAAGGAACCTCTCTGGTCTGAACTCCAACGGGTTTTTCCACACCTTGGGGTCGCGAGCAACTGCCCAGACGTTCACATGCACGTTGGAGCCCTTTGGAATGTCGTAGCCACCAATCTTGACATTGGCATTGGCTCTGTGTGGAAGCATTAGAGGAGTTGGAGGGTGCAGCCTTAGTGCTTCCTTGGCCACGGATTGTAGGTATGGGAGGTTGGGGAAGTCTGTTTCGTTCATGACACGCTCGTAGCCAATCACTTGGTCGAGCTCTTTTTGGGCCTTCTGCTGCACTCTTGGGTTCTTGATCACCTCAGCCATTGCCCATTCAACAGAGATTGCAGTTGTGTCCATTCCTGCTGTGATCATGTCCTGCAATTACAGTGAGATCAGTTCAAAGTTCATCCGCAAAGTGGCACTCACTGTTATAGGTTTTCATCTAAACATAATCTCATTTGAGCTCTTTATGAGTATCCGAGTGACTCAGAGCGACAAAGGGCAAAATCTCAGTGGATCGTGATTTTTAGCTCTTTCTGTGAGGAGAGTGTATATTAATTTATTATCCCCTCCATCCCAATTTCAGTTTGACTAGGCACAACGTTTAAGAAAGATAGGAAGACTTTCGAAATTTGTGGTCTAAAACAAATCTTAGATATTTGTGTGACTATAAACCATTTCATTAAGGGTAAACCGAGAATTTTAAAGTTATGCTGTTTCTAAATATATATAGGTGACATTTTTTTTTGGGGACATACTAAAAAGAAAAGTGAGTCACATAAATTGGGACGGAGGGAGCAGTATACTTACCCAAAGTAAGCCAATGATAGTGTCTTCACTTAGGTCATATTTTTGTTGGAGGGTCAACAATGCATCAAAGAAGTGTTGCTTCTCTCCTCCACTCTTTTGGCGAGCAAGGGTGTGCTCCTCCATAATAGCTCGGGTAAGACGGTCTCTTCGTGCCCCATGCTTAGAAAACGCATCCTCGTCAAGAGGAAACATCCAGCGAAGCCATGGGATGTGCTCGGCCATGGCAAGGGATGCTCCAAGCTTCAATCCATTGGCGACAATGGCCTTGAACTCGTTTCCTTGTTCATCCATCACACCTTCAAAGTTCACAAACCTCTTCCCAAAGGCAAGCCTTGTTATGTTGTTGAAGGCCACTGCTCCAAGGTACTTCTTCACCAGCAGATTCTTTCCCATATTATCTACACAAAAACCATATTCTTGGAATTTAGCACAGGGACAGATCCACAATGTAACATGTTGGTTCACATGAACCCAATAGCTTTTGCCTATACCTTATATATGTATAAAGAAATTCACTAAGTATCTATAAATATTTGACTATGAGCCAAATTAATAGCGTGTATTAACTTGAGGTCGTTGGAGAACCCATACACTCCAAATCTTGAATTTGCCTCATTTAGCACCAAGTGGTTCAAGGTTTGAGTACTTGAGGTTTTCACATTAATACTTGTCGTAATTTCAGAACCAAACATATCGTTTCTCTAAAATTATTGACCATTAACGAGGAATATATCTGCAAACTTTTTATTCATACACGTACTCGAGTAATTTCCAATAAATAGTGCTAACATAAAGAGAAAGGTTCATAACATTTGATGAGAGATAATTTCACTGAATCACAATAGTACTTAAAATGAAAATTCCCTATCCTAGATACTAGTGCAATTCTTCGTTGTTTAACCATTCACCAACAATAAAGAAATAAATAAAATGGAAAAATCCTAAAATGTGCTTTCAGGTTTCTTAACTTCACTTTCTCAGAAAACAAATCTCTCTCAAAAAGATTTCTTAGCTTTAAAAATGAAAGAAAAAGTTTTTTTCCAGTTATTTCTCATCACCCCATATAATATAATTTAAACGGACTTAACTTACACTCCCTCCGTTTCAATTTATGTGAACATATTTCCTTATTAGTCCGTACCAAAAAGAATGACCTTTTCTTATAGTTGGAAACAATTATACCTTTATGCAATGATTTATAGTCACACAAAATATATGTGACTCATTTAACATCACAAGTTTAAAAGTCTTCTCTTCTTACTTAAATTCTGTGCCCAGTCAAATACAGAGTGAGTATTCATTAACAATGTGTAATTTAACCAGCTATAGAAGATTACTTGTTCTCTTTATGTTTTATTATTATGCCTAGTTAGTGTAATTATATAGTACTGTAATAAGTTTTATATTGTTTGCAGGGTTAATAACATTAAATGTAACGTGATTCTTACATGAGATTGGCCAGACCAACCTAGCGATAATAGCGGGTCTTTTGAAAGTTTGGTCTACCATTACCAACCCTCCAACCACACCTGCTACTTAATGTTGTGGTTATTCACCATTTCTTTTTCTTTTTATTATTATTGGAAAATGATAGTAGGTTGATATTAGTCAACCCATCATTTTATTTGAGTCCATCCCCAACAACCCCTCATGGGTCCCAAATGAAAAAGAAGACCACCAAACGTTAACCAAATCAACCTCTTACTTGAAAAAGACATTTTTGCTTATCTACATCCACGTATATGAATACAGTTCCATTTCTCTAAGTAATTTTTTCCCCGTAAGCAAGTATGATAAAAAGTGAGACTAATAACCTGAAAAATTAGAGCCCGTTTCGATAAGCTTATGACATTTGACTTATAAGTCAAAAAGCCATAAGTTAGGAATTCTAACTTATGATTTATATTTGTTATTTTGCCTTAAAAATAAGTGCTTAAAGGCACCTTTTAATTTTACCCAAACACTATAAAAGTGTTTAAAAGCTATTTTGGCTTAAAAGCACCTAAATAAGCCAATCCAAACATGCTCTAAGACAACTTCTCTGCTACAGCAGGTTAAAATACACAAATACTAATATTTAAGAAATTGCATTGTCAATATAATAAGAATTCAAATCATATTAATATATCAAAGAAATCTACTTAGAACGAACAATAACAAATTTCAAATTCCACAAACAAAAGAAGGAGCAATGCTTTCTTTTCAATATTCTTTGAGAGGGTATATCCAATTATTTAAAAAAAAAAAAAAAAAAGGATCTAGATACTAAACTTTTTTAAAAAAAAATAAAATTAACAGACATATTCATTCTCAATAACTTACTAAAATCTAATACGGAAATTTAGAAATAATTTTTTATATGCCTTTACTCGATCATGTGTCTGAGCATCATATCAACTAAAAACTTCTAAGAAAGAAATTAAAATTACCAACTGAAAAATACATTAAGACAATAAACAAAACAGAAATACAAAACATCAGTAAAAAACATACCAGGATTATTGCAATCTCTATAAATAGACTCGACCATAGCAGTAACCTCATCTTCTCTAATGGGCCTAAGTGCTTCAAGTCTTTTAGGCGTAAAAAGCTCAATAGTACAAACTTTTCTAACCTTAACATAATGAGGCCCATAATCAGCCCAAATCAAATCTTGTCCATCTCTACTAAACTTAGCAGCAGATCTACTCCTATGTCTGTCAGCTAATTGCTGGTCTTTTTCTTTCAATACTTCCTTAGCTAACTCCGAACTTGAAACGACAACGTTTAACGTTGAGCCAAACCAAACTGATATTACAGGCCCGTATGTTTCGGCCCATTCGTAAAAGCAACGGAACCTAACGGGCTTGATTTGGTAGAGGTTACCGACAACGGGCCATGGGCTTGGGCCCGGTGGGAGCTTGAAACGGAGACGGAAGTAGAGATGATAAGCTATGTATGTTAAGATGAAACATAGAGGGATTAAAGCAATTAAGGGAATAGCCATTTGTTAAGTGATGTTTGAAGAAATGAAGGGTAGTTGGGTTTTATATATAAATAGTGAGCGAGGTGGAGGGAGTTGGTGAGGGGTATTTTGGTCTTTTGAGGTGTGGTTGTTGGTGTTTTTGGTGAAAGAGTATTGTCTTGGTTTTTTTAGAAAATGGGAACATGAAGGGTTATGGGATTTTTTAAATTGGAAAAAAGAAAATTAGGCATATGAATCTAGTGAATTTTGATTGGTGAGGGAAGTATATTATAGTCAATGGATAAATTGTTAAGGAAGCGTGACTTCTAATCTCAACGATGAGTTCATCTTCGATATATATTATCGATTTTTCTATATTTTTTACATTCTTAAATCAACGTTTGGACGTGTATTTCATCTCATGGTTTTAAACCATAATTTCAAACCCAAATCATCCAAAAAAGCATGATTTGGAGTTTCAAAAAATTTAAATATAAAATTTGACCCATAAGTTGGTAGATATTTTTAACAATTACTCCTACCAACCATTTACTGTGTCTTTTAATTCCTCGTTAAGCTTATTTAAAGACACCTTAATTATGTCTTTTTGCAACCTTTATTTATATCTACTTCATCCTCATTACTATGTTAAAATGATTAAAAATTAAATTTTGTAACATTTTATTGAAATATAGTTTGATCAAATGATGTTGTATTTTTAGAAAAGCCTTGTAAATAGCGTATTAATTTTGTTATGAACAGGTTAGACGCAAAATTCGTTTCCAAATTAAATGATTAGTATAAGAATTGGGAATGTTTTGATAGTTTTTATGGCTGTGAAGTTTTTATGTCTATAAGAGAAGATTTAAGTTAAGATATTCATATTGCGTGTCGGCTATAAAATTTGAACAAAAATTTAAATACCAAAGTATAAACCATTATCGCTTAATTTCGTTAATAGAATATGTAACAGTAGTGGTCTTAACTCTAAGTTTGATTTTTTAAAAGTTTTTTTTTTAAAGTGTCTTTTATTTATTTCTGACTGTCCCACTTAATTTACACTTACTAATTAAAAGAGTAAGGGTGAATTTTAAAAAATAAAACACAAAATTGGTTTTTTAAACTCGCTTTTAATTTCTTTCCGATATAAAGGTGCTTTGGAACTTTTTTTTTTAGTATTGTTAATAAAAAATTTGGGTTTGCACTCTACCATGTGTTCTCAATGCTCTACTCCGCAGTACGGATATTTACATAGGCAAGATCCTCTGCGGCTATTATCAACGGTCAACGTGGATATGTTGTTGTTATTGTTTTTCCTCAAATGTCCATTATTTTGAGTTTTCCAATATGTTAAAATGATTAAAAATTGGGATCTGATGAAGCATTTTGTAACATTTTTTTTGAAATATAGATAGATAGGAAAAAGGTAAAAGTTGCAACACCTTCCGTATTTTTCTTGTTTTGTCCATTATTATTGGATTTGTTGTTGTAAAATTTGTAAATATAAATTAGAAACCACGTTCTAAAACTTTCCGACTCATTCTGACTATGAGAGTTAGACGCAAAATTCAGAAGAGTATTCCAAATTAAATGTCAAATAGACGATGATGTCCTTCTTTACCCAAAAATAAAATAAAAGAAAGAACCTTAATCATTGATACTCACCTAACTTTTTAGTGTTTAGTTTAGGACATAAAGTCTACAAGATTGAGAACATAAAGTCTACAAGATTGAGAACCTCTCTGAATCTCCATAGTTGAAGTGCTACTTGAAAGATATTTGGTGTTATTAATTAAACCAAACAAATTCATCTAGCCCAAACATTCAATCGAGCTATTTAACTCATCACCAAGGTCAATAATACAACGTCATAGCAAGGTTAATATTATGCCTAAATTGTAACCTTTCATTGCCGATACCTTTTTTTTAATCACCAAACATCATAACCTACTTCAGGTAGGTCCATTTCACTAACCACATCTCGTTCTATAGACCTTTTTTTTTTTTTTTCATTTACATTCTTCAACAGTTCTGTGGGCGCCCATGTTTAATCGTTGACAAGAGCAAGCGGAAATATTTTGCAGCAAATATGTCTTTAATTCTTTATTTTAATAAGTATTTTTTTATTTTATTTTTACCTTTTAAGGCTGTGAAAATAGAGGATTATCCTTCTTATGCTACTAAGTAATTTAGCGGATGAATGCGTTTATATGGCTACAAGTTGAGGTGTGGGTCGGTCAAGGACCAACAATTCACACCTAAATGAGGGCTAAATGAGTTCTTAATTCGATTAGTACATTAGTGATTTGGATGGATCAATGTGTATGTGTAACAGTCACTATTGGATAGACATGGGAAGATCTCATTTACTAAATAGCGTACATAAATGATTCATATAGAGAGATTTCATATAGAGGTATGATCATTGAACTAACTCAATTAAGAACTCATAATTGATATTTGACACGTAGAATAGTTCTATTTGAATAATAGTATTACAAATACTTACTGGAATATGTATACTAGGTCATCTCTACAAATAAAATATACAAGAAAACAAAATGATTTGTCCTAAGAGATGTTAGAACTTGAACTTGAAGTGTCCTGAGGGGCTTCAGATTGGACCTCAACTTGGGGAGCAGGAGCTTCTGGGGCAGAACTTTCAACTTGTGGTGCATTTGGTACTTCTGTTTCTGGTGCTGCTACTGAAGCTTGGACAGCTTCAACTTCTGGTGCAGTTGGTGCCTCAGTTACTGAAGCTTGGACAACTTCCGCGGGCTTAAACTTGTTGATATAGTAGCTAAGGGATGGTCCTGAGTACTCTATTGTTTGTCCTGGAGGAGGCGAGTTCTTCCCAACTTGAAGGAGAATCGATGAAGCAGCTGCAACAGCAATTAAGCCTAACCCACCTGCAATAGCTGCGGTGTTCTCTGCTCCATCAGATGAGGTGCCTGATGTCCCAGAGCTGATAGCACTTTCTGCTACATAAACTGCAGGCTGTTGTGAAAATAAGCAATGTTAATAACACAAATGAAATAACAGCATCCGTACAGGTCTTCAAATAGTAATACGTTGAATCAGTGTGACATTGCCAAGATACATATATATATTTTTACCCATAACTATAATAGCTGTAGAGGTAATACTAAATTGATACTTGAAGTTGAACTTCAACAAAATGAAATATTGATTGATTTGTTTTTGCAACTCGACAGACAGATTTCACTACGAGATAGTTTCTCATGTGAAGAGCTAAGGCATGTCATAATCTGAAACTTCCTTTGCTCCATGCCACCTGATCAATGTAGTTTCAAGAGAACTTATGTCATTGCAGAACATAGAAGTACTAACCTCAACAGAGTATATATTTGTCTGCCCAGCAGTATCCTTCTCAACATACCCTGTCCAGCCACGCGGCTTACGAGGTGGAAATGTCCCGACCACTTTGGTGTTGTCCCCAGCTACCCAATTCATGCTCACCTTCCCAACCTGTTTCGAATATAAGAAATGTGTCACAGTATTTTCCAGCATGAATTACCGTCTTGCCACAGTAAAACGTGCAATATTGATCCACTAATGATTGTTAAAAAACAATGAAGTAAGGGCTGAGGAACAAACAAACTCAAAACTACCAAATAAAGTGTATATGTACTGTTTGCAACTCTGTTTTGTGAATGAAAAATAACAATTACATGCTTTTATACACTTGTAAAATGGCTTAACAGTGTTCGTGAGATGCCTATTGAGCTTTTAGTTTCCTTATTTCTTTTTATGAGACTCCAATTATGCGCTTTCTAGCTTAAAGCTTGAAATAGCTAGCTGGAGAGTACTTCTTTAGATATTAATGTCTGAAATAAAAAGTTGACGACATAGCGAGCTAAGTCCTTAGCTCAGACACAAATTGCAACTTCTATGTGGAGCAATTACATGTAACTGAAGATGATGAAATCAGAGGTAAAATTAAAATCATCTGTGATTCTGAGATATTTCAGCACACTTTTGCATCACACAATTACATGTAAATTGCTCCACATAGAAGTTGCAATTTGTGTCTGGGCTAAGGACTTAGCTCGTTTGTGAAGCAGGAAACATACATTTGATGTGTTGAAAAAGCATAAATTACAAGCAAAATCAGGTGAGATCTCGTAGTAAGCAGTATTTCAAAATTAAGAGAAGATATCACGACATCCAAAATGGAGCAATACCGCAAAACCTTGCTGCAATGTCGGAACCAACTACTGACTGCAACCAAAAGATAAGAACTTGTGACATGTTTTCAGCCATGTCTAGGTAACTATGATAGGTAAGTCCATTGGGAAATCTGAATAATGGCACACTGTTGAGATGAAAAAGCCTAAAAAGTTATTCAATCTCACCATCGTGGAGAAAATATGAGGCCCCATAGAAGTGCATATGGAAACTGAAGATGATGAAATCAGAGGTAAAACTAATTCATCTGTGATTCTGAGATATTTCAGCATGCTTTCGCATCACACACTCCCAAGTTTGTTCATGTGTGTAAGAAATATTTTATTACATAGAGTGTTCAAATGGGTTGATTAACAATTCACATCCTTCACAAACTCACTCTTAAGGAAAATAAGAAAGCTTCATTACCCACAAGTCCACAACCTTCCTACAGCTAGTCATATCAAATTGTCTCTTATCCCAATACATTTTCCCCAAAAAAAATTGCTATGGTCTTCTCCTAACTCATAGCACCATATTTAAAGATTTCCTCACTAGACATGGAAAAAGTATTCCATGTGCCTCTATAGGCATAATGCCATAAACTAATACAACTCTCCTTTGCAGCTTTTCCAGCATATTAGCTCTTCAACCTTATACATTCTAAATGAAATCAAACTGCTGACATCTTTACTAGTTGTAGCATTAGACACAAATATATCATTATCATCCACAAATTCAAGAGCATAGTATTTTTATACTCTGTAGGCAGTAAATTTACTGTTTCCAGAAACATAAGTTCACATACTTTAACTCAAATACTCTGTAGGAAGAACCAAATTATTTATCTCAATTTTCATTAAAGTAGTCCAAATTTCAAAAAAAAAAAGGAATTGTTTTCACTGGAGGGAGTACAAGATTGTACATACCCACTCCCTATTTTCTACATCAGTCAACAAATATCAATCCACATACACAAATTCAACAAAGAAAAGAAGTATATATAAATTCAAGAATAGCAAAGAGGAAATTTCACCTCCTTATCTGGAGCACATTCTTCATCATTGCAATCTTCATCAGTTGAAGCCCGAATTCTGAATCGAATTAGACTATGCTTCTGCCTAAATTTTGTGTCCTTTTGGTAAGTACAAAAGCTCAATCTTCCACTAGAAGATGAGGCTATGGTGCAGCTGTTTGCTGATAATGCAGCACAAGCCATTATTTTCTTTACTGGTTTTTGGGTTTCTTTAGACTGCAATTATTTTTTTAAGTTTTCAGATGGTTGTGTCTCTCTGAGGTGAAGAAGCAGAGCCACTTGTAGAATTGCCTGCTTCTTGGATTGGCTGTGTTTGAGCCTTGAAAATCCTTTTATTTTAAGGATGGTTTGGTTTTTGTGGTTTGATTTGAATGCACGTTGAGTAGGTTATGCGTCTCAGATTTTATTCTCTTTCTATTGAATGTTAAAATGACAACTATATCCTTTATCGTCAATTTGCGCCCTCCATAAAGCTGTTATAATTAACCATATGGAATTTCGTCATACCCGTCCCTTGATGGTATTGCTAGATTAATTCAATTAAGGACTAGAAAATTTGCGCTTAAGCGATTGGCGGAGTCGAGAATTTGTGATAAGGGGTTAAATTTGAAGAAGAAGTAAACAGACGAAGAAGGCGAGGGGTTAAACATCTCTTATCATAAGTAAAATATAATTTTAGTATATGAAAGCGAGTGTAATTTTAAAATAGAAATGTGGCCGTCCACAGCTTAAGAATGGTAAAAAGATTGTACTATATGAGAGAGAACTAAAAATCTATGAGATTATACTTGAACAAAATGTCTAAGCTATTCAGTAAAGAAATTTTCGAGATGATTCTGCTTGTATTTGGCACCTTCTCTCTTTTTTTTTTTTGATTAAGTGGACTTTATTTATTTATAATCACGTTGTTAGCACCTTCTCTTTCATTACAAATCAATTACGAAAAAACATTGCTTGTGAAAAATTCTAAGCAGCCAAATTTTCCATAATACCACTCATAACAAACAACTATGTTGGAGAAAGACATTGTGCTTCACTTGCGTATCTATATTTATTACCTCACATAAGGTCTTAGTCCGTGACTATTGGGAGTGTAAACTAATCTCTCTCTCTCTATATATAACTAGTATTCATACCCGCGCGATGCGCGAAAAGTGTTAAAGAACGTAATTATGACAAATTATTATCTGGCTTGTTTAAGTGCATTAGACCATATTATTTTAATAAATTAGTAATTAAATTGTAATATTGTTTCTTATATTGCGATGTACTTAATAATAAAATCTTTATGAAATTAATGAAACAAATGATATATAGTGCTAGAATATCTTCTTAGTTCCTTAAATAGATATCTAATTTATTTTACTCTTTATATGTTTAATATTATTATTTAAACTATTGCTCAAAATATATCGAAATCTTTTATGGGTGAAAATTATTTTTCCCTTTCTAGTTTCCTTTTAAAAATCAAACACATCCCCCAACTTTGAACAATTGCCCCCCCCCCCCCCCAAAACACCCACAACCCCCACCCTCTCCTAATTGAACATTTCAAGTACTTTTTTACCCTTTAAATTATTAATTACGATATATTTTTTTTTCTCTTTTTAACATATATTATGGACTTAAAACTCAATCTTCTTATCTGAGTAGAAAACAAAAACCTTCCAACCATATACCCAATGCATGTGATATACAAAATTATTAACAATAACGATATATTTAATAACAATAGCCTTAGTGATTCGATATTGTACTTTAAATGAATTTCATATAATCGAATATGTTAATATCCAATCCATGTTAATATCCATTAATTAAAATTTATGTTAATATTTTAAGTTTTTCCAAATTATTACTCCTATATTAATTTATATTTACTTTTTTTTAATCTTTCAATTAAATAAAAAACATACTACACTCAATTTAAAAAAGTTTATATGTCATTGATAAGAAGTATATGTTCTGTATTTATACAGATATCCTTGTGTTTCTTGTCAAAAATCTGAGATCTACTTCAACTTCTTCATTATCTCCTTTTTTAAGCTGGTGATGTTAGTGTTAAATTTATGAAGAGACTTGAGGATCGATCTCATTAAATAGTGTATTGAGAACATTTTGTGAATTATATTTATTCAACAACTCCTTGAAAATCTGAAAGCAAACAAAAGCGAAAGTTCAAAAACACATTAAAAGAAAAAGTATGCAGGAATACATGAGTACAAAGCAAGCTTTAAAAATAATAAAAAATAAAAAATAAAGGTAAAAAAAAGAGCATAACCTTGGAGGTTGATTGGTATTTATCAACTTGTGTCGACATAAATTTATAAGGAAATTCGAATGACAAACCAACTTGAAGAGCATAAACAGAAATTGCAAGTATTGTAATTTGAAAAACATACATATCAAATATACATCTTTTATCCAATATAAAGATTTTCGAATTTACACACATTTTTTCATTAAGAGCAGAATTTAGAGCATCACACCTGCCATCGACATATACTTGAATAACGATTGTATGTAGACAAAATAAAGCATATGGCTACATATTCAAGTGCAAAATGGAAGAGAGAAAATCACTTTTTTAATTAATTGCTGAAGAAAAAATTCGAGATGCAAATAATCCTATCTTTTGTAGCTATATTTTTATAATTGTGTTTGATCTAGCGTTTGTATTAGCTTTTTGGAATTGTAAACTATTATAATAGAGAGAGGAAGGAGCCAAAGGATGTGTTTATCATTAATCATACAAAATTATGATAAGGATTCAAATTTAAAAATCAAATCTGAAAATCTTTTCGAAAAACTTTCGATTGTGTGTTCATTAGCGGACTTCCTCTTTTAAAAAATCGAACTCCAACTCTAATTTTAAACAATGATCATTATCTCATTGATATATGTAATATCATGGCTGTAATTACTTTAGAAGTATTAATTCAATAAAGCAAACATGTTTTTCATATACCATTAAAATATTTATAAATAATCAATTTATAAAATATTAACAATAACTACATTTTAATTGAATAGAACTATTTTTTCATTATAGCTGATCTAATTGACATATTTTAAATAATAAAAACAACTATTTTAAAATAACAAAGCTTTCAACGTCTTCAACAATCTTATGGTAAATTACACCGGTGAAATTGAACTGAAACCGTAAATGAAATAATCATTGTAATTTTCTTTCCACAGTATCACTAATGGTAATGCATATATTTATTCAAAAACTAATGTAAATTAACTAATGAGAAGACCACATAGACAATATAAACTGGAGAAAATATTTTGTTTTCTTAAATGAAAAAAATGTGCATTGTTATAAAAAATAATTCTACATATAAAAAGAATTCTTTACCCGTCTCATCTCCTTTTGTTAGATCTTCTATCCCGAAAGAGAAGAGTACCTTTAGCTGCCTCTTGTTGTGTTCTTGTGCCTCTACTTCAATATAATTATCTTTTTTAACAGGATATAAGAAATAGACCATCATTCAAATTTATGAAAACATTAAAAAGAAGAGTACATTTGTTTACCGTGGGAGAGAGAACAACATATTAATATACATATGGTCATAAATAATTGACAATTTCCTAATCAAATGAACTTACCATTGCTGCATGGCTGCATATAGGAGGAGTGAGAAAAAGATTAACGGAAGAAGTTTCTTTGAATTTGAGACTATGACAATCCACCTGCACAGAAGAAGCTAAACAAAGGTCAATCAATTGTAAGCAAATAATTCTTCAACTCAATTCAAATAATAAATATGATGTTGAAAAATTTGTGGGATTGACAATGATCTAGGGGATTAAATAAGAGAAGGGAGAATAATAGATTTTATCTCTTAAACTAATTAATTTTTTTTTTATCTCTCAATTCATAAGTCTTTATCTCAATTCAAATCCACTTACAATACTATATGTATATCCAACTCAAGTATCCATCCTCGAACAACTTGTTGGTTTGTTTATTTTATTGGCTAAGATCTTTTGAAACTGAATTTTTTTCTAACTAGATAAGATAAGTACAATATGTAGATAAAGTCACAATAGGAGAAAGTAAGTGGTTTGGGGGAAAAAAATGGTTTAGACGGATAAGGGGAAAGACCAAAAGAAAATATAACGGTTTGCTGATACAATTAAATAGTGGATTTGGTTTAATTTTGAATTTAAAATAGTTCAGTAGTTTTATGTAAATTTTTAGTGAATCTTATTGATAATATTTTGTTATAAGATCTTTAGCTTTACATTCAAATTTGAAAACCTATATTTTTGGTATTTAAGGTGCTTTTAATATTTGTTCTATCACGACAAATTTGCATGATTATGCACACTAATCCACTAATTAAATAATAGATATTAATCTCATAAAATCGTAAAGAAATGTCGATTTTTGCTTCTGCTAGTTAACTATGCTCAAAGGAAAAAAAACAAAACAGAAGTTGCTAAACATGAAGAATCTACATATATTCATATTCATATTCAAATTTATCTTTCTAATTATAATTAGTTAGAAGCAAGGGTCAGAGTAGGCATAGTATATATCTACGGAAAATATCTCCATCTTTATCTTAATTTCCATTCATTATTTTTTCTTTTCATTTTTGTCTTGAAAAATTAATATAACTTCTTTTAATCATGCCTATGTTCTAAATTTTAGGTTTAAACATTAGAATATATCTTCAACTATATTTTAGGTTTAGACATTAGAATATATTTATCTTCAAATCCAAAGTTTAATCTTCTAATTCAAATTTAAAAGTTCTATCCAAAAATTCCAAAGCTTTATTAGACAAATCAAACTCAATCCGATTTCCGATTTTGAGTAGATTTGAAAACTACTCCAATCTTGAAATTGAATTTTATTTTTTTACAAAAAATTCTTTATAAAATTCTTATTAACTTTGTCCTAATTCTCATTAACTTTGTCTTAAAATTGCCAAGTGGCTTGTAATTAGTTTGTCACTTGGCTTAACCATATTGCTTGTACCTCTCCTATTTTATATACTAGTATTCGTACCCGCGCGATGCGCGGATATTATTAGATGAAATTAATCACATTAAGTTGAAATGTTCCTTGTTTGACCATATTAGATAGATCTATTTTAATAACATTTAAAGAATACGAATCATATAAGCATTGAACAACTATTGAAAATACGTTTTTGATTTTATTTTTAAGTTTTTCCTTTGTTTCTCGGAATTCTTTCATGGCTCAAAGTTATTAGAATATATTTTACTGTTTACTTGATTTATTGTATTCTTTAAACTAATTGAAAGTATAAATAGAGAAATTCTCTTATGAAAGCAGTCGCTATTTTAACCAATTGTTATTTTTAATCAATATGTTGGATAAATCTTTGAATTTTTTTATCTCTTATATTTTTCACATAGTTAGATATATTTTGAGTTTCGATTGATTTTTGTGAAGTTGTCTGTGTATAGATATTGTTTGTATGTTGAAATTGTTTATATGATCACCTCGAAAATAATGATTTTCTCATTTATAACATTTGCTTACTATTGACAGATGTTTCTAATATTTTATTCGAAATATTTTATTTAAATTCTCATTTTTAATAATTACAAATGCTAAATATATAAATTTGATTAGAACAATCATAAGAAGTTTATTGCTTTATCGTGTAATTGAATCAACAATAAGTAGAAGATGGAGTCAGTTAAATCCACACATCTGTTTCTTCCGTTAACCAAGCGTTATTTTTAATCAATATGTTGTGCTAAAGCGTTATTTAATCAACATCTGGGTGTATTGTTTGTATGTTGAAATTGTCTATATGATCACCTCGAAAATAATGATTTCCCATTTATAATATTTGTTTACTACTGGCAGATGTTTCTACTATTTTATTTGAAATTATTTATTTAGATTCTCATTTAATAATTACAAAGGCTAAATTATAAATTTGATTAGAATAATCATGAGAAGTTTATTGCTTTATCGCGTAATTGAATCAACCATGAGTAGAAGATGGAGTCAGTTAAATCCATACATTTGCTTCTTCCGTTTGAAAGTTTCATATTTTTTATTGAGCATTACTATCACTTTAATAATAATACAGATAGAGGTAAATATAAGTATACATATATATATATATTCAAATCCGTTGCTTGAAATTCTTTCATTACTTGTGTTTCTTAGTTTTATTACTCTAGAAATAATTATTAATTAAAATGAACTATTAAAATTTTAGCATGTGTAATAAACATATATGATCATCTCAAGTTTAATCTGTATTTATGTTAAAATTTTGAAATAGTTTTTTTGTTTATTTTAAAACTTGATTTGTTTTATTAAGAAAGGATAAGCTCAAATTTTACCAGATCAATTTATACTTATATATTTTATTTTATTTTATATATCATTATCTTTATGTTTAAATTCTTAAATTCAATGTCAAGTAATATAAGTAACTTAACTATATACTTGCCTGCATTTTAGATACATAGATCTTAAATTAAATATGGATCTACAATAATAATGAGGTTTTTCTTTATTCATTATATGCCTCAAGTTGAAAGATGTGATATCCACCAAATCGATGAATATAAAACATGTCTTTTTGTAATGAATAAATATAATCGACACAAAAACTTTTGATTTGTCATTGTTGTCACTTACTTAAGATCAACGAACGATAATTGATGGACCTGAAATACACCATAATCTCATGAATCATAAGAACAACCATCATTTATCTATTAACTTCACTGGAATATCAAGCAAACTTAGTTTAGAATTCTCCTCACCTTTTTTTTAATCACAATTTTCTCGTCAAAAACATTCACCTCGTCAATAAAGAAACCAACTGCATCCTACTTAGAAAGTTTACATTTCAAATAAATTCAAAATATGAACACACATGATTCAAAAATCAACTACACCTGTGTTATTGTACTGTTCTTTAATATTATCTAAAACGTGTCTTGTGATTTTTAATAATTCTAAGCTTAGCTAAATATCATTTCCCGCTATATATAGAGCTTATTAGGTCTCTTTATAGTTAACCAATATATTTTTCACAAGCAATAAAGCAGCATAAAGATGTATATTCCATTGAGTAAAGAGAAGTACTTTTAAGCTAATTGATTAGACCTTGTATTTTAGAAGTTAAAGAATTTACATTATTTCAAACTCTTAATAAAAATAAACACAAATTACTTAGATAAAGTATACTAATTAATTTTGGTAATAATATTTATGTGTTTAGGAAGTCTGTTATTATCTATATTCACCAAAAAACACATGACTTCCTCTATCATTACCGCATAATGTATAAGTAAGGAAATTATCACCGTTAGAAATGTAAAAGAAAAGGTATAAACTCTCAATATAATTATAACAAATCATACATGTATATTCTTTATAAACAAAATTTCGCCCCCTCATATAAAAGAACCTCATTATCTAGTACTTCTTACCTGATGATTACAATTTTTGTTTTTCAGCTCAATCAGTTTCAATCTTTATAAGAACTAAATCACGAACAAAAAAATTAGGTTCTTTCTACACCTTGTAAGTATTAGGATGAAAACAATATATGAGGGGGAAATACTTTACATTTCCAGTAGATTCTAAAACCATTTCAAATAAAAAGAAACGGAATAGGAGACATTCAGTTTGAAGTTTCTTGATTAATCACCTCTTCCAAGCTACATTTCCTCCACTATTGACTTCCATATATATAGTTGAACTTGAACATTCATGAACCAACTGACGACCTGCATTTCATTTCCCCAAAAAAAAAAAAAATAGTTAGCTAGAGAGAAGATAAGAACAAATGGAGTGAGACACAAAAAGAAATAAGATTTCATTTGATAAGTTGCTCTTAAGCTAGTGAATAGAGCAATATAAAAAAACATCTTCTTTCACTACTGATAATAATAACACTTCAGCTTAAAAACTTCATAAGTGTAACTAAAACTAATAATCAACATCAAAAGAGAGAAAAGAAATAACCCTTGAAAGGATATGTTGCTGATTGATAGACTATGTAATAGTATAAATATTGTAAATATTCCCTTCCTTATGTATTGTAATCAGGTCCTGTAATTTAGGCTAGTATCATTCTAATTAGGGATACCTACTTTGTATATAATAACTTTGATACATCAATACAAGGCACGGATTGATTTCCTACATGGTATCGTACTAGGTTTCCTTCCTAAACCCTAGCCGTCCACCTCTCTCTTCTCTTTCAACCCTAACCCTAGCCGTCCCCTTCCTCCTTCCTCTTCTCCCTCCCATGGCTGACAACAAAAATTTCCATTCTGCTTTAACCGTCACGAATGTGAAATCCTTAATCCCAATCACTCTAGACATGGAAACCGGCCATTATCACGAATGGGCAACCCTATTCAAAGTCCTAGCCCGCGTTCACTCCGTACTCGAGCACATCATACCACCCACTGACACCGCTGAACTCACCGCGTATGACGCAACAAAGGCGGCTAACCTTCCGCTCTGGAAACGCCTAGATGCGGTGGTCCTTCAATGGATATACGCCACCGTCTCCCATGATATTCTTACCTCTATTCTCGTGGCGGATGATGTTGCCGAGAAGGCTTGGAATCGAGTTGCTCAACTTTTCCAAGATAACAAACACTCACGGGCGGCGTACCTTGAAACTGAATTCACCACCACAAAAATGGCCGACTTCGGCTCAGTTATGGCCTATTACAATAGGCTCAAGTCTCTCACGGATCAGCTTGCCAACGTCGGGTCGCCTGTGTCCGATCAACGTCTGGTCTTGCGACTTCTCGCCGGCTTACCGGAGACGTATGCACACTTTGTCACCACCATTCAACAGAAAGATGTTTTGCCTTCTTTCTCTGGGCGTGCTCCGGACTCAAGCTTGAAGATGCGGCGCCAAGGAACGTGCCCGCGATTCCAACCCCCGCGGCTCTACTTGTTGATAATGACACTCCCTCTCCACCACCTGGCGGTCACAATAATTCCGCTAACCGACGTGATAATAATCGTGGCAGGAATTCTAACCGGAACAAGGGCAAAAATAACAACAACAACGCCAACCGCGGAAGCAAGGCCGCGCGCAGCCGGGCCGCGGTGGTGGCCGGTGGCCGACGGGACGCCGGACCGGCGAGGGGCTACCACCGGCCGCGCTCGGCCGCCCCGCAGTGGCCATCGCCCCCCGCCCGTACCCGACGAGACAAATGGCGGCGGCCGACCCGCCACGTCGCGGCCGGCCGGCGGCATTCTTGGCGCGGGTCCTCGGCCTCGACGGGCCTATTCCATGCACGTTCCTCCCAACTCGGGTACACTCCGGCGTACGTGGAGAACCGCCCATGCATACTCTATCCTTGCATCAACCGATGACAATTGGTACATGGACACCGGGCGACTTCTCGTGACCGCCAACTCGGTACTCTCACGTCTTATTTTAATTTGAGCAATAATTCCGGGAATCATTGTTGGTAATGGTAGCACTATTCCAATTCGAGGCTATGGTCATACATCCCTTCCCCCACCTAATGCTCAATTACGTCTCCGCAATGTCTTGCATGCTCCAAAACTCATCAAAAACCTTGTTTACGTACGTAAATTCACTAAGGATAATAATGTTTCGTTGAGTTTGATCCTCTTGGGTTTTACTCGTGAAGGATTTACCGACGGGGAGCCGCCTAATGAGATGTGAGAGCACCGGGGAATTGTATCCCCTCAATGCCACAGAATGGTCCACTCCACCATCCACCTTCCTTGCCGCATCACCTAGCTTCGTGGCATTCCCGCCGGCCATCCCGGAAAAGCTATCCTTAGTTCTCTTCGTAGTAATGCCTTAATTGAATGTAATAGGGCCCGTACTTCTTTTTTGCACCTCTTGTCCTTTGGGGAAACATGTTAAATTGCCATTTTCTGATTCGTTGTCGTTTACTACTATGCCGTTTGACATTATTCATAGCGATTTATGGACATCTCCTGTTTTAAGTTCTAATGGGCACCGCTATTATGTTTTCTTTCTTGATGATTATAGTAATTTTCTTTGGACTTTTCCTATCTCTAACAAGTCCCAAGTGTATTCTATCTTTCTATCTTTTAAGGCATTAATACGGACTCAATTCGAAAGAGACATTAAAAACATTCAATGTGACAATGGGCGAATTCGCAAATGGGCAATTTCAATCTTTTTACGCCTCCAATGGTATAAATTTTCGGTTTTCTTGCCCCCATACATCCCCTCAAAATGGCAAAGCGGAACGAAAAATTAAATCCATTAACAACATAGTGCGCACTCTTCTTGTCCACTCCTCCGTCCCCCTCTTTTTGGCATCATGCTCTCCAAACGGCCACCTACCTCCTCAATATACTTCCCACTAAAGTCCTTAGGCATAAATCACCAACCCAAGTTCTCTATCAACGAACCCCTCCTATTCTCATCTCTCCTGGTTTTTGGGTGTCTATGCTATCCACTTTTCCCATCTACGACTATTCATAAGTTACAAGCAAGATCCACCCCGTGTGTTTTTTTGGGCTGTCCGTTGAATCATAGAGGATATAAGTGTTATGATTTGTCCACCAACAAAATCATCATCTCACCGCATGTCCCTTTCGACGAAACTCAATTTCCTTCTCCAAATTGCACTCCCCTCCCAACGTCCTATGAATTCTTGGACCATGGCATTTCCCCATATACCTTGCATTTTCTATCTCCACCTGCTCCTCCCGTCGTTCCCTCGGTCCACCCCTCCACCGCTCCTGCACCAGTGGACACGGCCCAGCAGCCCCCTCCCCCCCCGGCCCCACCCGTGGACCGGCCAGTTAGCCACCAACCATGGCCCAAATTGTCCCCTCCCACTGATGAAGTGTATATATATAAGAGGTTGACACTTAAAAGTTAGAAGTTTACTCCAGCTCAAATCTTTTGAATTCAAGTTCAAAAATTACCACATAATAAGCTATTAGGTGTAGGATCATTTTTTTTTAATTAAAAAAACCGTTTATTTAAAAATATTGGTCCTTATCTTAATATAAATATAGACTATGTAAAATATAATGCCACTAAGGAATTGACTTTCTTAAGTTTTAATTGCTTTTACTTATATTACCTAAATGAAATTTTTTATTTTTATTCTAAGTTTTCGTCTATTGCTCCGAAGTTTATCATTATTCAATACTATATTATCAAATAATATTTCTTACTTCACAAACAAATTCTCCTTTTTACTTTGTAACTTGTATTTGCTTGTCAAATTCTTTCATTGCAGTAAGTTATCAATTAGTAGTATATAGTATTATTGTTTGTTTTTTTATTATTAATTTGAAAGAAAGGAGCGAGTAATTTGTTTTATGGGATTTCTGTTAATGCAAAGTGAAATTTTAATTAATTAGCAACCCAATGCCTCCTCTTTGAACGGCAGAAATTGTATTACTGTATTAGCAACTTTTGTAGTAAAATCAATTCTCTAATGTTTATTTAATATTAGAAAAGCAAATACTTTATCGGATAAAAGACATCCTTGAATTTGAATAATTCTAAATAATTACATATTGCTAGGGATAAAGTTCACCACATTTTATCTTTTAGTTTTAATTTTAATTTAATGTGGCACCTGGTTAATAGATAACTCCTTTTTAAAACATATCTTTTAATTTGGATGGTCCTATAATTATGATATTTCTAAAAATGAGTTTAGCACATTTTTATCTTTCAATTTTATTTTAACTAAATATGGAATGTAGTTATACGTAACTCTTTTTTAGTAACAGATATGTTTGATTAGTTTGAATAGTCCTATAATTGTGATATTGTTAAGGATAAGATTTTAAAGCTTGATAAATGCGGATGAATATTGCTTGTTTTAAATTCAAAAGCTTAAATTTTATTTATCATAAATTATTTTTCATTCGGAATTTGACAAAATTAATTTCCTTGTCCTAATTCTTTTAAGTCTTGTCTTAACTTTGCCAAGTGTCTTGTTATTAGCTTGCTACTTGGCTTAACCACATTGCTTATACCTCTCCTATTTTATATATATATATATATATATATATATATATATATATATATATATAAATCTAGGCATAGATAAGGTGATGTGGCACCTCTTCTATGACCTCTATTGCTATTTATCTTTTTGCCAATTTTTTGAATTTTTTCTCTTATACCCTCAAAAATATATTTGCTCAAAATTAAAATCACTCCATTAATAAGTCTATAATTATCTACATTTATTGCTACATTAAAAGGGGAAAACGTTGTATCTATTTAGTTTAGAGTCGTGTCTATTTAATTTAATATTACATATTGGTTTTTCTTTCCCCATAAGCACTTTCCTTTAAAACCGATTCTTCTTTTCATTGCATAGCACTTAATAGACGCGTTTCTTTAATTTGAATATTAGATAGTGCAATAATCCGAATATTTATAGTGTTGCCTCCAATGGCCTCTTATGTTATTGCTAAAACCATGCTGGAGGGCAAGTTAATTTTCTTTTATCCCACCTTTTACAAATATTCTTACTTATTCATCTTATCCTATTAAAAAGTTGGTTATTTTTTTTTTTTTATAACCTGTATAGAATCATAGTTGAGATAGTAGGGAAGCACCAAAAGCTTTAACAGTTAAGCTGAAGAACACACAAACGGATATGAGGGAATGAAATAGAGGCTATTGACTATTGAGATGGTTTAAAGAAGTAATATCAAAGAACCTAGGCTTTTGAGTGTCAAGCAATTGAAGTCTTCTGAATCGTAATTACAAAATATGAAGAAGTTTTCCTTATTAAATCTTGAGAAGATGTATACGGAAAACCCTAAGAAACCAATGAAGGAGGGCGAGGCAAGGGAAGGGAACGTGCCCCAGCATTCGAGGAAACCGGGGGAGCGCTTTTCCGGGCCGAACCGGGGCCCCGGGGGGGGCAAAGGGCACCATTTGGTCCCCCACTTTTCGTTGGGCCCCATAGCCGGCCCGGGGAAGTTGGTGGGGTCGTTGGTGGATA
>NC_081348.1:20167617-20182321 GCF_029784015.1 Lycium ferocissimum
CTGATTTTTTTCCAGTACCCAAAAAATCCAATCGCCATTCGAATTTCGAATCAGGCCTCCTATGCCACCAACATTGTCTTTACTATTGAAAGCTTCATCCGTGTTAAGTTTAAAACAATGGGGTGGGGGGAGGTAACCATTTAACATTGATGGTTTTCGTGGGCTGGTGTAATGGAGGGAGTACTGGCAGTATATTTATATTCCATGGCACGCATAATCACCACCTGGATGTTAAGTAAATTGGTTTGGTGGTTGAAGGAGTTGTTATTTCGATTGAGCCAAAGGTGCCATAACGCAAAAGGATAAAACTCCTGCCAAATAAGATTATTGTGAATGGGCATATGGACGGCTTGAAGGGTATTGAGCCAGTGTGAGGGTTGTGTCAGGAGGTGCTGGATATTGAGGCCTAGGTCCAGCCAGAATTTCTTTGCAACATAACATTCAAAAAATATGTGGTATATGGTTTCCTCATTAATGTTGCATATGGAGCAAATGGGGTCAACTGGTACACCTATATGGTGAAGATACTGATGGCAGGGTAGTCTATTATAAGAGCACAGCCATAGGAAAAACTTTATCTTTTTGATCATTTACTCATCTGAGTCTAATAGATTCTATTTTTCTCTTCTTCAATAGAAAGGAGAAATGAGGGGGGTCAATTTTGTTGGTTAAGCGTATGCAGTTTCCAGATCCACGGGAAATCATATGGCATAGTGGAAGGGTTAAGAATAGTATGAACAGATCTGGTAGAAAAGTGGCCATTACGGTTTAATTCCCAATAAGGAGTGTCAATTATATTATTAGAAATTCTCTTTCTACAGAAAGTTTTCTCTGCCTTCTCTCTAAAAAAGTTTCACCAATGAACTCCTCTGATTTAAATCAACCACACGAATCAATCCCTCCTAAACCCCCAGATATTCAAATGGAAAATAACTCTTACAAACACTCCCTCCCAAACCGAGTTTCAAGGAAAAACTAATCTCAGAAGAAGGAATAATT
Organism: Lycium ferocissimum; assembly: GCF_029784015.1. NCBI lineage: Eukaryota > Viridiplantae > Streptophyta > Magnoliopsida > Solanales > Solanaceae > Lycium > Lycium ferocissimum. The sequence continues at coordinate 20,168,617 of NC_081348.1, forward strand.
GATTTGGAAATGGACATCAATGAGCCTGCACAAACGTGCACTTCTCGAGACACACAATACTCAGACAGTGCCCAGAGCAATTAACAAATGGGATTAAAACCATTTCTCTCTCTCAAGAGGAAACGGAACGTCTCCACTCCCCATGGAAGACTTCCTTAATCATTAAACTCCTTGGTAAACGAATCCTTCACAACTATCTAAAATAAAAAATTACAGAGCTTTGGAAACCCACTGAACAATTTCCTCTGATTGACCTGGGCCATGATTATTTCATTGTCAAGTTTGCCAAAGAAGAAAACGCGGTGAACGCTCTAAAAAATGGACCTTGGTTCATTAATGGACATTATTTGTCGGTTCAGAAATGGGTGCCAAACTTTGTGGCGGAGAAAGCACGCGCCGCCTACTCTGCTGTTTGGGTAAGATTACCAAAATTGCCTACAGAGTTTTAAGATGGCGTTTTACTCCAAAAAATTGGCAATTCCATCGGTACTCTGCTAAAAATAGACGCTTGCACAAGTGCAACCCTTAGAGGGAGATATGCCCGGCTTTGTGTGCAAGATCCGATGGATACACCGGTCACTACTCGCATACAAATAGGATCGCATATTCAACATATCCTATATGAAGGAGAGGGCTTTTTATGCACTACATGTGGAAGACTGGGGCATTCAACGATTAAATGTCAGTTCTATCCATATGGAAAACCAAAGCCTAAGGATACCAATACCGATTCAGCGGCCAAAAATCAAAAAACTGATCCATCAAGGGTGGATAACGGTACAGAGGAATGGAAAACAGTTCCATTCCCATGGAGGAAAAGGTCACCAAAAAAGAATCATGCCGACGAACAATCACCACGAAGGGATCCACACCAGAATACATCAGGTGTAAACGTTAAAATCTTCGAAGCAGGCTCCGGTAAGTATCTTTCTACCCAAAAGTTAGCATTTAGATCTAAAGGTTCTGATTTGTCAAATATTAAAACGACTGAAGTTTTAACGACCGAAGTTTTAACTACGCAGCCTGTTCCTTTTAAATTCTCTTCTGGTTCTGTTACGAGTTCTACTAGGGGTTTTGACCAACCATTACATTCTCAAACAGTACCATTATATAATAGTCCTTTAAATGTGTGGGGTAAAAACAAGCAATTTATTAACAATAAAAGGCCATTCATCAAAACCAGCTCCTCTCCATATTCTGTTTACTGTGAAAATTCTTTTAATATCCTTCCATCAACAGAGAAGGTTTTAGATGAAACTACTATGTCTGACAATCCTAATACCAACACTTCGCAGGTACAAGTGATTAAGTCGGCGGAAATTTCGAGCCTAGAAACAACTACACCCACCAATAAATTTCCTCCTACCACCACGCCACCTGTCCCCAACGTGGCACACAAACAACTTAAAACTAATAATAATATGACACCCTGTCAAAACGCTCATGGTATTTCTAATTCCACCGCTAGGGCTAACTTGGTGAACACCCATATCGACACCGTATCGACATCTCACCCGACCAAAAACACCTGGCCAATAACAACTGCCACATGGCCATGCAAATTGACAGCCCTAACCAACCAAAAAATTCTGTTGCTTACCTCTCCCGCAAACTGATAACATATCTCCATGCAGAGATTTGCCATCATTAATTTTAAATACATACTCCTCCGTCTCCCAATCAAACCCACACACTCCACTACAAAATGTTTCGACCACTAGCTCAACCAGTTCAGGTGAATAGAAACGTACGCCTTCAACCACTACACCTTCTACAGCGACCACCCTTCACCCAAATGAACAACCTGCCCCCTTTTCCACCACAGTTTGCGCAACACCATCTGGTGTTTTCGACACAACCTTTGGACCCAATGCACCAACCACAATCGTGGATAGAACAGGGTCTTCAGGGACAGGCAGTGCTCTTCACTATGAACGTCAACGGAGTGGACAATGTAATTATAATACAGAATCCGAACTTTCTAGCTCAAATCATATCAGAAGGGATGAAGTATGCGATGGACAATTACTTGAATCATGTATGGTTACACAATGTCTTGAACCCAATGGCACCAGCAGTAGCTCCGACGATTTTTCACCAAATGCAAGAGTTGTGGAACCAACCACCACACTTCAACCCTATACCAGAGGCGAATCATTTCCCACAACTACCATTCTTCACTCCACCCCACTTAATCAATGCGAATCCGCTATTCTACCCATGGATAACGTTTGTCCGGTGCAAACCGGGGGTGATAAAAGAAAGAAGGCAAACAACAGCGCTTGATCAGAAGAAGTTTGAAGAAAATCGTTGGGTCCGATTCAACCGGGATAACTCCTTATCGCGGTTGGTCGGTTCCTCCATGGCCGAATTGATCGTGGCCGTTTGTCCAGTTCAAACATAGCGGAATCAGTCGTGACCGTTAGCCCAGTTTCTTCATGACCGTTTACGATCGTGGATGTTGGTCCGGTTAATCAGTTATTCGCTCGCCACGTGTGGAAGTCGTGTTGTCTTTGTTTCGACGGCCGTACGGGTGTCGAGACGTACGACCCAACCTTATCCATATTAGGTTTTCTTTATCCTAAAGAGGCCAATGTATCTATGAAGGGCCAGTAGGAAAAAGCATAAATGAGGCGTTCACTTTTAGGGGTTGGTTTTTCAGATCCAAGAATTTTGTATTTGAATAGATATATTGAAATTCTCTCTCTCTCTCTCCTTCATTTTCCTCTTACTTTGGTCCGGTTACAGCTTATATAATCCATTGAATTATATCATTCAATATTGCACGAAATATATGATAAGATCTTAGTTCAAATATACGACTCTGACGTCTTTATTCAGTCATTGGTATATTGTTTTATTCACACTTAAGTCGTTTATAGGCAAAACATACACATAAAACCTTCATTCATCAAGGAATAGATTAAAGTGCCCACATATCCTATACCTCATTTACAAATTTAACTTATTATCCAATTTCGGGGTAAAACAGATACCACACCCAGTCCAACCCCCCCCCCTCCCCACTACTGATGGAGACCCCGATACCAGAAACCATACCACCACTATGCCCGTTAACCGGAATCGGACCGGTAACCGGTTAGGGAACCGGCCGGTTTTCGGTTAAAAAACGAACCATTTAACCGGTTCAAGTTTAACCGGTTCCGGTTTACTAGTTTGAAACCTCAAACCTAACCGTCTGTTAAAATGCTCCAAAACCTTTTTTGTTTTTGTTTTTTGTATTACATATATATATATATATATATATATATATATATATTATATTATAGTATTTATTAGTATATTGTAGGTATATTTACATATGTTATACAAGTTTATAAGTAAAGTTTAAATATTCTTGATTAACGGGCTAACGTAGAGTAAATACGATTAATATACGTGTATACATATATATTAAGTTATATGCTTAAGTTAACACTATATACTATATATACCTAAAATATAGTAAGAATATACGTATATATATATCAATATACCTAGGTTATATAACTTATATATATATATATATATATATATATATATATATATATATATATATATATATATATATATATATATATATATATATATATATGTTTAAGTTATATACTATATATACTTATAACTTATACATACTTTAAGTATACTATATATACTTATAACTTATGTTATTTATAGCTTAATTTTTTTTCTAAGTTTATAAATTCGTATATACGTATACATATATATATATATATATATAACCTAAAATATAGTAAGAACATACTTATATATATATATACATATATATATATATATATATATATACCTAAAATATAGTAAGAATATACTTATATATATATATCAATATATGTATCGGTATACTTAGGTTATATAACTTAATATATATAAATATGTTTAAGTTATATATAACTTATATATATATGTATAACTATAACTATATATATATATATATATATATATATATATATATATATATATATATATACATATATATATTTAAGTTATATATATACTATATATTATAAGTATATTCTTAGTATATTTTAGTTATTTTTCAAGTATATAATTCTTACTTTATATATATATCAATATATGTATCGGTATACTTAGGTTATATAACTTAATATATATAAATATGTTTAAGTTATATATAACTTATAAATATGTATAACTATATATATATATACATATATATGTTTAAGTTATATATATACTATATATTATAAGTATATTCTTAGTATATTTTAGTTATTATTTTTCAAGTATATAACTTTCTAGTTTTTAATTTAAGTATATTCTTAGTATATTTTAGGTATATTCCTAACTTTATAAAAGTAAAAATATGAACACAAGTAAATAGAAGAAAGCTCAATGAGCCATATATTTTATTCATTCTTGGATAACATTTATTTGCAAGTTGTAGTTTTTTTTAACTCAAGCAAATAATACATGAGCAAGTATAGAAATAGTAGAATAATAAAATCACCAATTTTGAACCATTTCGTTAATTTCCACATCATATTCGGTCATGGAAATATCTTCAAAGTCTTCCGTTTGGTCCGGTCCACTAGCTATCAAATCTTAAATTTCTTCCTCTTCGCCTTCCTCGCTTCTAAGTTTTGGTTGCGTCGCTCCGATCTAATCCAATCGCGAATGCCACACTAGTACTTGCAAGCTAAAGCCGAATAATGAATGTCTATGGTCTCAATTTGCCGTCTTCCTTGGCTAAATGCGCTCTCAGAAGCCACGGTTGATCGAAGCCGTAAGGATATCTCGAGCCATTCGAGAGTATCGGATAACTTGCCTTGTACTTCTTCCACCATGCTAAGACGTCAAGTCATCCAGGATCCTTGATATCCACATTTGGCTGCATCAAATAAAAGTTATATTAATCAAGTTTGCGGTCTGAAGAAGTTGGCTGTGAATGTAAAATTTTAAACCCGACAAGCCCTTTTCCCTATTCTTAGTCATAAATTTCCAAACTTTAGCTGTTGGCTTACGAGTTCTAGGCGGTTTGTCTTGTGTATGTGATTGTGCGGGACATGTATCTCTATGGGATTTTCGGGGGTTGTGTTTCATCATCATCGTCATCAATTTCATTAAAAGTGTCGGTAAAATGTTGTTGCATTGCCTCATGACTTAAAAGTGGATTATTTCCTCCAACATCAATACCTAAATTAGGTGTTTCTTCCACAAATGTTTCCTCATTAAGCCCCCCCTAACAATACCACTATTACTACTAAGACCACGTCTTAATCTCTTTGACATTATTAAATAGAATTAATTTAAATCACAATCAAATAAATCACAACAAATTAAGTTGCTAGAATTAAATTGCGTAAATTAAATTGCGAAAAATAAATTGCGAAATTAAATTGCTAAAAATAAAGATAGAGTTGGAACGAAGGTACCAAATTGCGGATTAATTTCCAACAAAGTGAAGGCGGCTAGAATTGCAAATCCACCAAAGGTATTTGGATTGTTGCAAAATCACTAACTCCACCAACAATATTATAATTGCAAAATTAATAATTGAAACTATAATAAGACTTTGTAATATTTATTTGAGAGAAATATAAAGTGGCTAATTGTTGCAAAGTAACTATAATTGAGATTTGAGAGAAAGAGAAGAGTGAATTGGTGTGATTAAAATGAAAATGAAGAAGGGTTTATATAGGGGTGAGGGATGGGTTAAAGTGTTAAAAAAAAAAAAGTTTGGGGGGTTGGGGGGGGTCAAAAAGGTAAATGACCGTTTGGCAATGGCCAGTTTTGCAAATGGACCGTTGCCAGCGGTCCAATAACGTCCTCATTCAGTGATCCCGGCCAATGCTATATTAAAAAAAATTTAATTTACCTGGTTTAACTGTGGGTTAATTTCCGGTTTAACGGTTCCGTTTCAAAAAATCGAAATCGGACAAAAAATATACTAGGATTCTCCGATTCCATTTTTTAATGGGTCCGGTTCCCGGTTTAACCGGTTCAACCGAACAGTTGATGGGTTTAACCACCATAAGTTTAGATTTCACTTGGTATAGTTTATCATAGGAGACCGAGCCTCTAGCGGATATTCACGAAATAGTGCCCCGGGGGTCTTTCACAGAAATCTTAATTAAGAAACTTATGTCAAGCGAAGTAAAAGTTGTTCCCAGCGATAGAGAACAAGAAATATTTCTCTCAAATATTTCACTCATGTAAATGATATATACACAATTAAAGACCAAGTGCTCGTTCGACCTGAGACCACCAGTCAACAGAGCATTTTTTATAGACAATTTGCTGAGTTTGAACGATACATGAAATAACTTTTCCATAAGCAGGTGCAAAGTAAAACAACCCCAAATTTACATTAATATTATGAATCGTCCTAAATAGCTACCTGTTTGGATAGTTATTTCTAACAAGCTATTACAAGTTCATTATTTAAAATTTAGGGGTTTTTCTTATATTTAGGTTATGGACGCGTCGCATAAATATAGCCAAAATACGTACTAAATATTAAGTCGAATTTTTTTGAGCATTTTTAATGTTCTAAATTTTTAAACACAAAAATCTTTTTCAAAAAAAAGTGAAATCGTTTTTAAGTTCCATAAATCACGCAAAGCTCATAGTTTCATATCTAATCACATATTCCTGGTGCAAATAATCATTTACAGAAACTTTGAATTCAATAACCATAGGCCCTGCATATTTTTTCCCAAAAACTAAAAAAATTAGCCATGTTAATGTTCCATAAATGCAAATTTGGGTTTGATGATATGATAGTGACCGGCTGTGAGATTGTCTGATGATGACCATCGGTCTTGCTTTCGTTATTAAAAATATTCAATGAAATTACATTATTAAAAATCAAAATGTTCATGCCATGAAAATATTAGTTTTAGTTGGGCCTTTAGCGATATTGAATATATTTAGTACTAAAGCTATGCATCGGGAGAACTTTGGGATAACTTAGAAAATTTTGCTAACAGTACTTTCCAAGATAGATGGTTTGTTGCCGAGATTTGATTGTATTGTTAAGTCACCGTATTCTAATTGATCCGTAAGATTTAGTAATAATATAAGCAATATATTTCACTTGTATTTTGCTATGTAATTTAGTTAAAATTGTTCAATTTTTAGAAGTATACTTGGTCCAACCGTAGGAAAAATGGATTTTATTTTAAAAGACTTGATAGGTGCTTTGAATATATAGAGAAAATGGATAGAACTCTTACCCAAACATCAATAAAATATAGTGAAGACTTGCTCTGACCATACATCCTTGATATTGAAATCCACTTTGTAATTTTTTATCACCTATACAAGAAAAATATCAGACTATAAAGCTACTGGACTTCAAATCTACGATTAGACTATACAAAGTTGGGATCATTACCAAAATACATAAAACTGCTTCTAAACACATTTCAAAATAAAGCTACAAACCTTTGGGAATATTTTCCAGCAAAAACGAAGGTTGGAGAAAAAAATTAGACTTAAAACAAAATCTACTCGAACATCTACAAATCTCTCCTACCCATAGTTCCTTTCTTCAACATCTACTAAAATCCCAGCATCATGTCGATTAAAATAGATGGTTACAAATTATCAATAAATGCACTGGAAAATCCGATGTTGATTTGCGTTGTATCTAAATGAAAATTTGCATCAATTTACTAAGGGTCAAGATATATCTGAAACTTTACATTAACAAAACATGAAAAAATAACAAAATAACTAATTAACCCAATAAATAACAACACATTGAAGATATGACCCTGAAAATATACTATAAATATAATGCAAATATATCAATGTCAAATGTTTACCACTAACCATTCACTAGTCCACATGAAAGATCTTTGTCGAAAAATACACTTCAAACGATCGAATATATACTACAAAATATAGTTTGATAAAAAGTAAACACAAATTCAAAATCGCATAAATTTACAAGTAACAAATTAGGTAGAAAAAATATATAACACACAATTAAAATCAAAAATAATTGAAATAATAAAAAATACGACAAAAATATACTTAAAATTTAATACGCAAAATCCCACCTGAATTTAAATGACAGAATTCCCGAAGTTCAAAACACAAACTAATTGAAATAATAAAAAATACGACAAAAATATACTTAAAATGTTTCAAAATATAGTGAATTGAAAAAATACGGAATTAATTGAAGTTCATCGAAAAATACGATAAAAATATACTTAAAATGCAAGTAAAATAGATATTGGCCCCTGAAGCTGAAAATAGGGTCATTAATAAGAAAAAATACCTCTTGGAGAACATGGACATTTTTACTCTTGTCCAATAACAATCTCAACTTGTCACTATGCAATTCAGTTGATGAACAAATCAAGCTTTGCGTGATTTATGGAACATTAAAAAGAGATTTTTTTTTTTTTTTAGTTATATTTTGGGGAAAATATGAAAAGAGTTTTTGAATTCAAATTTTATGTGAATGATTAGATGTTGAATGGCATGATTAGATATGGAAGAGAATAGAGATTTGCGTGATTTATGGAACATTAAAAATATATTTTATTTAGTTGAAAAATGATTTTTTTCCTTAAATAGAGGCATTATTTGCTCAACAATATCCCCCGTGTACCTTCTCTTTCCCATTTGGCCATATTTATGACGACCTCATCCATGGACCTAAATATACAAAAACTATCCTACGAATTGTAAATAATGAACTTGTAGTTATAGCTTGTTAGAAGTAGCTAAAAGGTAGCTATTTGTGAAAATTTATGATGAGGGAGAACACAAAAATAACAAAGAATCTTACATATTTTAGGAAATAGAGTTGAATTTTGGTGTAAAAGATCAAAATTAATGATTAATCAACTTATTCTGTAAAAAAAGAAAGTGAAAGAAATCATGGCCTGATTTGAAAAGCACGAAATTAAGGGGAGATGGGAGTTAGAACGTATATTTAGGAAAAGGGGAGAGAGAGAAAGTTGCTCTGCCTACTAAACGTGTAGGCTTATTGCGGTAAGTTAATTGGAGAAAGTTTTGGAGCTATGTTGTAAAAATATAAATTATAGCTATAAACTTAATTTGGAACATAGTTATGTTCCATAAATATGTAACATAGTAAGCTATGCCAAGTAAAAATTACTATTATAAATATATATCATTCATTTCATATTCTAAAAACACTCAATAATAGCATAATTAATTATATTTTAAAATATTTCACGCTTTATGTAGTAAACTAAACAATCATTTATTTGTTTAGGAGATATCTTATTAATTGGTGTGCTTAGAAGAATTATTAGTAACATTAAGCAAGAGTGTTAGACACTAATACACAATGGGGTCGTTTGGTTTGAAGACAAGTTATACTGGGATAATTAAGTTATGATGAGATTAGTAATGCTGGGATTAGTTATATTGGGATTATTTCTTATTCATTGTTTGGTATGTTGCATTAAAATTAATATGCATTGTTTAATTTCATAGAAGAAGTTGCTTGCTTACAAAATACCCTCCACCCTATTTAACCTAAAATGCCTAAAATCTCCCCTCTTCTTGCTCCTTTAACCGTTTGAAACACATCAATTCTCTTTTGAATATCTACTGACTTCTTTCTTCTTCTTTTTCTTTTCCATGATACATTCTTCTCTTTTGTCAATTTGATGCCCTTTTATGGTTCTTTTATGATCTCAAGTTAGGATTAGTTGTTTTGCATTAGAACAGAACTCTTTCGATCCCTTTAATCTTTTGGATTTATATGGTAGGCAATCTGAAATATAACCATTCTAAATTCAAGAATCCAACAAACATTGCACAACTATTCGCAACATTTAGGGGAAGAGCAAAAGGAATCAAGAACCTAGAATTTGCCAAGTTGCTAAGAACATGCATAACGCATTCATTACGCAAAAGGCTCCAATTGTTAGTCATTACAGATGAAAATTAGTTCCAGGAGCTAGCTTTTAAAATAAGATAGATTCAACTAATTTTGTATGAAATATATATGAAAGAAGATCTCTTCTAATGATTTTGTTTTTGGAAAGATGAAAAATATTAAAGTATTTTTGACGATGTATATTTTTCATTTGGGAGAGTTGAAGTGACACTTAGACCAAAACACATGTTTATCTTTTCTCTAATTGTTTGCCTTTTTCTCTCATTAATGCCATCTAAACACAAGTAATAATCTTTTTTTATACGAGCAATAATCTTTTTTATAACGATTAATAATCCTTTTAAAAATGATTAATAATAGTATGCGTACTTAATACTTATGAAGAATATTTAAACAATAACTGAATGAGAGTGATCTCCTATAGTAACGTTTAATGCCAAAATTCAAACTAAAAAAAAAAAGTAACAAATAAGTACTTTTTTATGATTATTATTTAAACAAGAAATAAGAGTTGATGTATGTAAGAAAAAGTGAGTTGATGTATGAGAGAAAAACTTTTATGTATAAGCTCAAAATACTTTATGTGCATACTTAAATTGTTACTTTTGGGTAAGAATAATTTATCCCTTTTAGTCGGACCCACAATAAAAAAAAGGAGAGATGACATATTGAAAGAAAGAAATAATTTAAAGATTATATTTTTCATTTGACTTAATGTCCAAATTCACGTCACGCTCGAACCGAAAGTGACACGGTCGAATGCATTATAATTTACCCAACTATGAGTTCGAGTCGAATCCCACAAAGGACAATACAAGGCGATCAAGAAAGTAAAGGAATTATCACCAACTAAGCTAATGTGGAATATAACTTTTTTTTCAACATGATTAGTTGGATAACATAGTTATCATAATACTAATGAAAATATTGTTAAACATGATGGCCACTAATGCGAAAAATATAATAAATCCACAAGCCACTATTGGCTATATGTAACGACCCGATATTTTTCAAGTGAATTTTAGAGTTACTTCCTTAATTATAGCTTACTAATTTTAACGAATTTCATATCGAAGCAGGTATTAATTATATCCATATAACATGTATGTATATAGTAGTGTTGAAATATTATTTACATGATATAATATTAGTTGGTGAATTAGTAAAGAGTAAATTAGTGGGTCAGGCCCACTACTTCAGCTGCTGGTCAGTTTTTAGGTGAAAGTGGAGGGACAGAAAAATCATTATTTTATTCCTAGTCTAATAAAAATAAAAAAAAATAAAAAAAATAAAAAGGCAGTTCATTGGCTGCTGCGTTCATTTGAAAATAAAATTGTTTCTACATAAGCAATCACATTCAGGTTCAATTTAAACTTTAATCATGAATATTATAAACAAGATTCAAGTGAGAGAATATTTAAATAAACACACTTACAAAAGTCTTAGGTCATGAAAACCAATGTTTTTCCCTATGATTGTGGATAGTTGTAGAACTGATTGGTGGGTTTTCAAATAAGACAAAATGGGTATTCAAAATGGGAATTAACTTTAGAAATAAGAGTTAAAAACACACCTTAACTATCACTTTTTTTTAATTTCATATCTAAACTATCATAAGGTTGAGAAAACTACCTAAACTATCACTATCTTGTTTGCAAACACACCTGAAAAATAATTTTCCGCAAAAAAGAGAAAAAAATTCATGGCCAAACGGGTCCTTAAATATGCAATACATAACAATAATCAAGAAAGATAATAGTTTTTATTAAAAAGCATTTCATATTTCTTTTTTAAAATCGGTGTTTTAAAAAAAAAATGCTCTAAAAAAATGAAAATATATCAAAAAATTTAGAGAAATTTCCCCAAAAAATGATTTAAAAAATGGATAAGTTTTTTAGATGTATGACCAAAAACTAAATTTCATAATTTTTCTGGCCTTTTTTTTGCATTTTTTAGCCACTTTTTCCATTTTTTCGATTAGGCTCCTTTTTTTCTATTTTTTCACTGAGTTTTTTTAAATCACAAAAAACATATATAAAGTTTTTTCGACATTAAATGCACTATTTTTCAAACAAAATATTTTTTAATTTCCATAAAAAAGAAATAAGTGTAAACTATCAACTTATCAAACTCCCAAACTTGAACCAACATTTTTATATAAAATGGAGAGTGTATCAATGCCATTCAAAGGAATAATTTCAATAGTGCATCAATATTATACCAAGTGATAAAAGGTCCAGTTTTAAGCACTAATAGTTTAGGTATAACAATTAAAAAAAAAAAAAAAAAAAAATCTTTTTTTTTATGTGCTCAAATATCAAACTAATCAAAGTAGCAATTCTCATTTTAACACTAAAGCGTTCATTTGTCATTATTTTATTTTTATCTTTCTTTTGTTCATTTTCTTTCAATTGAAAAATGAAACAAATTATTATTATTATTTTTGAGACTCACAATCAAGAGATATTTTATAAATTATATTATTTATTGAGATACAATTTTCATTTTGGAAAAAAAATTACTCTCTCTCACACACAAGATGTTTAGGATGTTGGGATTTAGTTCTAAACCTAAAATTATAGGATTAGTTTTCCTAGACTAACTTGGACCATTTATTTATGTTATTGAATAGATTGAGGCTATTGGAGATTGTTTGAAGAGTATTTTGGTTAAGGTATGGCACAATTTGGGTAAAAGTGACTCAAAATCTCCCTAAGCACTACAATTTTCAATTTTCAACATTCAAAGCACACTTCCTTTGAAACTTTTCCACCCCTTTCTTCATTTTTTCATTTCACCACTTAGTCTTCCCATTATTGACAACTCTTTATTCTTCCTTCATTTTTCTTTTCTTTTTTTCTTTTTCAAAATAACAAGGAAGTTTTCATTTTTTTTGTTTTTGTTTTTCTTTCACCTTTTCACCTTTAAAGTAACTCCCACGCTAACAACTTTTTCCAACCATCACACCCCAAACCTCATGCTTTTAGCCTATGTTTGCACTTTTAACCACTTAAGGAGGTAGGGTACCAAAAGATGGATCGATGAAGAACGGGGTAAAAGCTTGTAACATGGTTGTCAAAGAAAAGGTTAAAGGCTCAAAGAGTTAACTAGGGAAAACATGCAAGGGTAGGATATTTAAGGCACAAAAAACGGTCCAAAGGAAGGCCTAACATCATTTTTCAAACCAAGTGTAGTCTAGGATTTCGCCTTGAAACACATTAGGCAAGTTCTAGATCACAAGTAATGCAAAAGAACTCACAAAAACCTCACCACACATGGCACATGCAAACTCAAGTGAAATGAAATATGTATCCAAAAACCAATTGAACAAAATGAACTCACAAAGTCAGTCATAGCCTAAAGAGACTAATTAGTGAAAGTAAGAGCCAAAAATTGAGTCTAAAAGTTACAACAAGAATCCTTACTTCAATCGTTTTTTTTTTCTTCTTTTTCAAAAATCAAGAATTCATACGCCAAGGTTTAAATAAGTTGGTACCAAGCAAGCCAAAATTGGTCAAGGGGCAAAAAATCAAATCCCAACACCATTTTTACTCCTAAACCACCTAATTAAGAACGGAAATAAAATAATAAAAGTGACTAATCCACAACATGCCAAAAGAACGAAATTTTTAAAAATTTGAGCAAGTTCCATTTGTAACAACGTCTATCCACGGCCCCGCAGGTCTCAAACAAACCCGTGAGGCACCTGATATCCATACATAAGACAAAAGCCCGGCAAGGGCACACAATATCCATACATAAGACAAAAGCCCGGTAAGGGCACAAATCAAGCATAACCAAAATATAATGTGCTACCCCCTTTACCCCCCC